>NW_011948418.1:10295153-10343263 GCF_000503995.2 Ceratosolen solmsi marchali
GGAAAGAGGATGGCCAAGTACGTACTTGATTTCGGAGCTTATGAACGAAGCGGTTGTGATGTTCCATCGTCACTGCGCCACATCGGATTTCAATCTTTCCGTAATTGAGTTTAGGTTGGGGCGGCAGGGGGAGGGGGATTTGCTTTGGCTGAACGCGCCGTTACAGCAATCAGTGACGATTTTCGAATGCGAACAATGGGGCAATGTGCAGGTGTGGTTAAATTTACAAAATTAAACAATATCGTTACACGAAACGCAATGGTCATGTGTAATTACACATAAAGCTTTTATAGACATCGATAAATTAATAAAAATTATTGCTTCTTGATGTTATGAAAGGAAAAAAAAATATATATATATATATAGATAAAAGCAATAATAATAAATAATGCTAATCGTATAATAGAAATAATGTTCTAATATTGTAAATTGCAATGGCATTTCGATTTTTAAAGTAACTGAAATTTAGTTATGTAATGGAAAATTCAGTTGAAAATCTTATTAATCTTTTTGCATCCCTCGCACAAATCATCAAATAAGAATAAATATATATTTGGGACAAAATAAATATTAAATGTGTACAACAGGTAGATTAAATTCAGTATAATTACCAATGTTAAACCAATAATCCAAAGAAGTTAACACTAATTATATGGAAAAAAATTATTTTGTCGAAAAATTTGCTAATAAAATTAATATAATTTGTAAAGAATAATTATAATGAAAAATCAATTATCAATTTATCAATGGAGATCCCATCTAAACTAATATTTACATTTTGCCCATAAAACGAAGCGAATCGCTATTACAAAGTCAAAACTAAAATACCATCTTTCCTAGTCCCTTAAAATATCGATATTATCAGTAAGAACCATATGCTATTATGTACGTCAATCACAATTGAAAATTTGATTTAAAAAGAAAAAGAAGCTCCCCAGATATGTAGGACATCTTCGCGAATAAAATAACGAGATGAGCCTTCGATATTCAGCCTGTCATTTACTTTCGGGTTGGTTTAAGAAATCCCTGTCATCGTCATAGTTATAACTCACTCTCTCCGTCCTCTTCTGTTTCACAGTCAAAGTGGCTACATGTGCATGGCCTTCTATAAGAGGGACGGCCACGTTGTCGAGCTCCAGACCGGAAGTACCGTCTCCAGGGCGGAGGAGGCATGCAGTCCGCCACACTACCAGCAGCACAGTATACCCTACGTCACCCTAGTCAGTGAGTACAAGAATATTAGACAAGAATTCTCTCTCTCTCTCTCTCTCTCTCTCTCTCTCTCTCATTCACTCACTCACTCACTCTCTCTCTCTCTCTCTCACTCTCGCTCTCTCACACACTCTCTCTCTCTCTCTCTCTCACTCACTCGATCACTCTCTGTGCGCGTGTGCGTGTGCGCGCGCGCGCGTGTATCTATCTATCTATCTATCTATCTCGCACATAGGTTAATGTGAGCGCGCACGAACCTACGTTCGCTCTTTTGTCTCATTCGGTATTTTTATGACGTACGTCGCGAACAAAGCACGCGAAAGAAAAGAGCGACGCTCGCTGACGGTTTTCCGATGATATGTCTCGAGCACCTATGCGCAAATAGGGCAGCCAAGCTTTGTTTAGTAAGCGAACGCCCGGAAAATGTGTCCCAGCTCTACTGTCACTTTATCCTGGCTTCCGAGAAACTCGCGAGCGCGGCTCCACGTCCATCAGTATCAGAAATCGAGCACTTATAATGGAATGCCGGCTGTGATTTGGCAACGACCTCGTGTGAATATTTTATTGGCATTGTGACGTTCATACGATGCTCCAATTTTTCTATCGATTGCATTCTTCGGGCTATTTTGTCTTTTTTGCATTTATCATTTACAATAACTTGATCGAATTATTTGCACAATGAATTACAGACCCATAATTCAACGGCATACGAATATTCACTTTTTACGCATAGGCTAATGAAATTCAAGCGTATAGATCAGTATTATAATGAATTTTAATATACAACAATTATACCGATCTTAAAGACTTTTTTCGCCTCGATTCTCCAAGGATATCAAAAGAATTTATGTTTACAAATGCATAAATACTTTTATTAAAATAGTGGTAAAACGAAAAAGTGAAATTATTTTGCAATATATATATATATATATATATATATATATATATGTATATATATAAAATTTTATGTTGATAAAATCAATTTAAATAAATTACAAAAGTGTAGTTTAGATTATTATTTCATAAGGTAATCCATATATTCGATGGAAAATTAATAACGTCGATACCCGCATTTACAAGAAACACTATCCACTGAAGTATCTTTCACCTCGACGTTTTTCATTGTAAAATTATTCATGACGTTATTGCTTGAGATATCGAGGTCGATTGCCAGGAGCCGTGGCTCGTAAAAATAATCTACGACAGCGCCCGGAAAATGCAAACATCTGCAAACTCGAAAGATCAGCCGAAAATAGAGTCAGATATCGCGAGTACAAAGTGGAGGGAGCAAGGAATGCTCGTTATACTTGGGAAAGTTGGAAAATCGAACGTCGAGTTTGCTACTTGGGACGATTTGCCTACAAAGCGCCTCCCCCCCCCCCCCCCCCCCCCCCCCCCCCCCCCCACCCCAAAAACCGCGGAAATTCCAAAAGCGAAATTGTAAAATCTCGCTGTGGGTCGCTTAGCCCTCTACCCTCCCTCAATTCTTTTGCACAGACACGCAGATGCGCGCGCTTAGCCACACGCACGCAAGTACCGAGCCGCGCGCGCACTGATGTACACGCGAAAAGTAGTAAAAAAGATTCGACAGCGCTGAATCTGAGGAAGAAAACTTTCGCTGAACGAGAGGTTTCGTAACGGAATCGGATTCAGAGACTTTGGTGCGCGGTGAGCGACTTCTGGAATGAGAAATAGATGCGAAGGCAGATAAGGAAATAACCGAATATATACAGCTATAACCACAGATATAAAGAACGAACGTCGAAGAATCGAAGAATGTTTAACTCGAGGAGATTTGTCAAAATCACGGAAGAGGGATTAGCTTACTTGGATTTAAAACGGTAATTGTCGGCGAGTGCGGGAGAAAATAGCTCTACATCTGGCCCGTATTAGCTCTTGCATTGGAAAGGGAAAAACTTTGTTTGGTATTTATTTATCTGTGTTATAAGTTTCCGACTTTTCTAATGGCTCGGCTATCTTTCTAAATTAAATTCCTGACTTTTGCTAATGCTATTGTTTTACGAATAATAATGCCTCGTACTACAATGATGTCATATTATATCGCCGAAAAGTTTCTCGATCGTTATTTTACATAATATTTAAACATTTTCTTTTTTTAATTTTTAAGCCAAAGTCAACAATGCATTCTTTTTAGTTTTTAAATTCAAAGATGAGCCAACTGCTTATATTATTATAGTTCACAATTTTCACCTTAAAATTATGTAAATAATATGAAGTTATTATATAGAGATAAGAATGGAATAAATTTCGAAAATAGTTGAACAAAAGCCCAATAGACGAACAAGAATTCTATGCTTTTACCTTAATGGCTACATACGTAACTCCCACTCGTGTGTTTCACGATAGATCCAAACGCCATTTAGCCCATAACAAGATGATGCTTAACGAAAACAAAAAAAAAGAAACAACTCGAGCTGAAAATGGTCATTTGTCAATCGAATCAATTCAGGAATCAATCGAATCAAATCAATCGAAAGGGACGTACAATCGACGTCGGCAAAAGTGGACTATAAAAATTGAAAATAAATTCATGCCTAAGTAGGACAATTGCGATTAATCACAATTCCTTCGACAAACTCAGGCAAACGCACAAAAGCTCATCAAAACTTGCTCCCACGCGTCGTCCACCAACTTCAACTCTGCAGTCAATAGTCGACGCTGTCTTCGCTCATTCCACGTCCTCGTAACAGACGTCGGCGAACGACAGGACACTTGGCCTCGGATTCGATCCGCGCGCACACGTAATCCCTCAGGGAATTATTGGATTCGGGAACGCGAGCGCGCGCGTGCCGGAAAAGGCTCGTTTCCGCTCGGCTAAAGCGCCACCGAGGGAGCGAGACTGCGGGCTTTTTTCCCACCCATTGTTTCGTCCCGGGAGATTTTCCGAGCGCGCGGCTCTTTTACGGATCGCGGCCTACGAGCTTTATCACGGAGCCTCGCGATTAACGAGATTATGCTCGTAGCTGTTAATTCGTGGCTCTTGACAATGAGCGGCCGATCGTTTAACGGGAAACGTTTTCGGTCATCGCTTAGTTGGTGTAAGAAGCCTCGCCTAACTCCATTCATATGCCTCTGGCTTAAACGAGCTGACATTTTCAGCCTGACGTCACTTCTTCCTTCACGACAACATTTAATAAAATTTACTTTTAGCAGCCGTATACTCTCTTGCCAATGAGATTATTTGTCATGTAATCATTAACAAAATATTAATTACCAAGCGTTTGACTCAATGCTGCATTTTCAAAGAGAATTTTATTTACTCGCAATTTTACATTCCATTAATTTTATTCGCCGAAATCTTGATCCCCAATAATGATAACCAATCGCACTTCCCTCAAGTAATCCCCAAGACTTTTAAGCTCTTTACAATATACAGGCGCTGGTTAACAAATATTTTAGTTATATCAGATATTCTGTTATGCAATTAAGATAGCATAATTTTGTTACAGGCTAAAAGCGATTATCCACGACCGGCTAATATTTTATCAAGGAAATAAGGAAATATGCTCTAGCGAGTATGAAGAAAAAAGCAGCGGATAAATTTTTCATTTTTTCAAATAAATTATGTGGTTGAAACTTTACGATTTCACCCTGACCTGTAAAGCATTAAGAAATATAAATTTTCTCAAATTTGATCCTTTCGTTTGCAATAAAATGTGAAAAATGACTCTCCTATTACAAAGGTACTCGTGGAAACGCAGTCCATTACATTTCCATGAAAAACAAAAGGGACAAAAACAAAACAAAAAAATTAAACAAAAAAAAAAACAAAAAAAAAAACAAAAAAAATTTCGTAAAATCACTTTTTTCCAAATTTATATCAATGAGAAGGATAGTGACTCGCAACGAAAGACACTCTCGGCATTAATGAAGAAGGAAGATTAAATCTTTCGTGTGAGAGACCTCGAACGGTCGCCAATGCTCCACGCTCAAATCATTCGTCCATAAACAACTCTCGTACTCTTTCACCCCCACTAGCGTAATACTCGACACACAACACTCACCGTAAGAAAAAGCTCGCCATTATGGGACTGGCAAACATTACCATGTGTATTCCCGTCATTCTCAATCACTTACGAACTCTCAGGCCGTTAATCGAAAACTATCGCTTGGATCGTCGTTACATGGTTGAGTACAAGCAGTGTCAGCTAGGAAGAAATTGATCGGGCGGGCAAAATCGCGCACGCCCCATTAACATCCCAACTGCAGGCAACTCGAAGAAAGTCAATGTTCATTTCTGCCTTTTGCGCAACAAAGGCCGCGAATAAAATGCGAATAGGGAAAAGTGTCTCCGAGATCGTGGCGGCGTTTCTCTTTTCGAACAAAGGCCTCGGCGAAGAAGATAAGCATCGGGCAATATGTGGATACTCCTTTTCTCATTGCGCTTCCTCTATCCAAGATCCTTTCTCTTCCTTTCCATTCGCTAAAAGTGTATTCGCACGAATTCTCCTCGACGCCTCGGCGCTCTTCTTATAATAAACCGCGCTGCCTTTCCAAATCCTGAATTACCACACCCCCCCCCCCTCCCCTCCCAATCCCATACCAAAATCCCCGCAACCTCTCGCTCTTTCGATTCACTTGTTTCTATCTTTCTCTCTCTCTCTCTCTCTCTCTCTCTCTCTCTCTCACTTCTTACATTCATTCGTTCTCGCTTTCTTCTTTTTTCTCTTCTTTTTTTCTCGCTCTTTTTTCTCTCTTGTTTTTTCTCTCTTTTATAGATGTCACAAAGGAGAAGGAAACGAGAAACGTCTGGATATAAGATGTTATACCCAGACGAAAAAGTTATTATTTTGTACGAATTATCATGAAAATGTGCGAGATATGAAAAACTTTTTAACGCATACCATTAGGATGCACTTGGAATTTTTCTATCTTTGCGCAATTATAATGTTTAGTCTTATAAGCAGATGCTCGATAAATTCAGCAACATAAAATTTTATTACTAAAATCTCAATATTCCAACAAAAAAAAATCATACGACGAAAATAATAGAAATAAATAGTGTAGCTTTAATAGTAAAAATTTTCTAAATAAATAAACTCTAGTAATTTCTTTCAGATAAATAAAAATATTAAAAAATTGTTCATACATTTTACTCCTTTATCAAATTAATGGATGCTTAAAAGCATTTTATTCTTTATTCGTAGTAAAAAAAAAAGTATTTCAATGTGAATGGTAGAAAATGATACATTCGAATCCTCTTATCAATTTTTTTTCTCTTTTATTTTGCTTTTAACTTTTTTTTTTCTTTTTTTTCTTTTTTTTTTTTTTTTTCAATACAATTTGTGATACGCACTCTGAGAAATGAAATGGCAATTAACTTGGATATACGATTAAGCTAGTAATCCGCGATGCTATCCATTAATCAATATTATTATTAATAATTCCTCGATAATTTCCGTTAGAATGAAACTTTTTTTTTTTGGAAATGGTATTCCATGTATTATTTTAAAACAAAAGAAAATAGTGGAAAAAAAAATTGCCAAAAGAATATCAATTATTGACACAAAATTGTGAAGAATTATAATACAAGAATTTCAAATGCAAATACAAATCAATTTAATTATCAGAATTTTTAAAGATTTTTGGTAGCCATTGAAATCTTTGGCTACACTTTGAATATAATAAAACTTCTCAAATTATAGAATAAATATGAACGATTTTATGACCGACGAAAGAATAATAATGGAAAAAAACTTGATCGTAGCCGTATAATTGTAGATATTTCTATTTAATATAATTTTAAATATTTTTTATTAGTAAATAAAAAACTTTATCCAAGAGAGTATTACTATTCTTACAATTTTCAATGAATATTGGGTACATTGAACATCTAACCAAAAGTTGAAGATGAATGGCTCTACATCATACGTATCTTCAAGCTTTTTATGGCTTTACTGCTCCCGTAAACCAACGAGCCCAAGTAAATAGATATGCGGATAAATTTGAGTACATCGACGAATACACATTGAGCTCTTTTTCTCTCAACATATTAAGAAAGAATATGAGGAAATGAAAAATTTAATAAACTATATTCGTTATGTGGAGTAGAAAAATTGTGAAATGCTAATTGTATGAAATTGTATAAGCACAAGGCAGATATTATGAAAAATTTATTATTACGAAATATTTTGGGTAAAATTTTTAAAATGGCATTTCTTATGTTAAGCGAGGTTGGCTGTCGTAAATAAAATTACAAGTCAGTAACGTTAAAGATGTGAAATTATCTGTTTAAATATCTTTGAAATTTAAATTCGATTCCAGAATTCAGAGACACTAACAAGAAACATGCATTACTTCGATTATATATTATTATTTATATTTTGCAGTTATTATTTATGTTAATTTTTGCGATGCTTACTTAAATTTTTCATATTTTAAATTGCGATTGAAATAAAATCTTATTTTATAACGTAAAGAAAATTTGCATCTTCTATTCTAGCATTATACAACTATTTGAAATTTGTATAATACGCTGAAAGAATATGGATAAGAATTGTAATAATAAAAAAAGAAGCATTTATTTTTCGTTCTATGAATAGTAAAATTATAATAATATGACTTCAGTGATAATTCGTTCCAAATATACTGAACAAAAAGACGGATAATAATTTTGTAATTATTATTCACACTTCTTATACATTATTAATTTGATAAAATGTATCGGCAACAGTATACAACAATAATAATAATAATAATAATAATAATAATAATAATAATAATAATAATAATAATAATAATAAAGATAATAATTGATAAAATAATAAAAATATTATATAATCAAGTAAAGTTACTTGAAAATTTATTTAGAGCTACTAATAGTTGAGATGAAATTTGATTAATTTTACAAAATTAATATAAAATTTCGAATTTCGTTACGGAAATAAAATCAATATAAATTCTATGCAAATTCTATTCGACCTGAATAGACCAATTGTTGTCGAATAATTAAAAAAACTGTTTATCCACGGTACAAAATATATTTCTAATACACTAATAGTTACGTAATTTTTTATTAACCTTAAATTCTGGAAAAACAAAGCATTATTGTTAAAAGTGGACTAATACATACATACATATATTTTAGTTTTTGCTACATGAGTCGTATATCCGTAAATATTTTTCATTTGTTTGAATGAACAATAAATAAAACTGATATATCTCTATTCTCGAATAACGTAGAATTTATTTTCAATCTGAGTGAAAAAAGTTTTGAAATGTTAGATTCTATAAACAGCCAAATATCATAAAAGTCGATTATTTTAAAAATCAACAAATGTTTCAAAAATTTTTAAAGAGTAAATTCTGACAAAAATAATTTTTATATAAATATGTAGGTTGAGTGGGGAGGGGGGGGGGGGCAATATCCATTAAAAAGGCAAAAAGAATTTTTAAACCCAATCGATTATCGCCTAGAGTCCATCCTCAAATCTTACAAAATTGTAATGTCATTCAATTTTCCTGCTCATAAATATTAATTCTAAGCATTGTAAATAGGTCAACGTGCTATGCACAGTGATTATATTATTATTTTTCTTCTCTTATTTTTAATTCTCATGGCCATTTAATATTTCGCTCGACTAGAAGTTAATCGCCGATAAATATATTTCAATGATTTTATAACATCGGGACTGCTCGAGTTTAGAAGTCGGCAAGTACGAGAGGGAAAAACATGCAACGACGTTAAGTCGCTCTTGTCGTCTTGAATTATAATATTATGTGAAATATCATATTCCGTAGGTAAATTTCAAAACATTTAGAATTACCTGGATTCTGAAAATCCTCTATAATTTTTAAACTCTAAATATAGACATCTTTAGTCTTAAATTATTTAGATGTGGATTTATAATACATGTTATAGTATCTCGATAAATGTCAAGAACAGATATGTGAATATGCGCATATATATATATATAGAATAGAAATAATTATTTAAAATGGAAATAAGTGTGGTAATTGAATTTCAACTTATAAACCGCCTGAATTTTCGTTATTTGATTTACGAGTCGTAGCACTCATTTTCCATTACCATTTAAGCTTTTTACAAGTTTCATCCGAGTTCATAAGTCAATCAGCAGTCTCGCAATATTAAATGATACTTTACTCGAATATTATCATCCCTCCGAATCCCACACATATTATCCAGCAACTCGATTCTATTATTTATCATCGTCTCCAGTCACCGTAAACATACGAATTTCCTCCGACATGTCGTTCCTTAAACTCCTTGTGGATAATTTTCAACTCCCGATATGTTGTAATTAGCGATCGAAACAGTCGGCAAAAAAAAATTGGTGAAGGCCAAAGAACAAGGATAAAAAATTTAGGCGGCCGATATCTCGAGTGGGACGGAAGATTAGCGGAACGCGGTCTCGAAATAACCCGGCGTCGACGTCGAAAGAGAGCTCTAGAGTGAAAGATAGCGGAGTGGGAGGGTAGCGAGGGGAGGGACGATAGACGCGGAGGGCGCGTTTTATGTATACACTCATGTGTGCTCTCATGATGCTCGGGAATAACGAGCTCGACTCCCCTGAGCAATTAAAGTCGACGGTCACGGTACCCCTCATGATCCATCTGCTGTCCAGCGTCACTAGTTCCCACCCCACACACACACACACACACACACACACTCTCTCTCTCTCTCTCTCTCTCTCTCTCTCTCTCTCTCTCTCTCTCTCCCTCTCTCGTTCTCACTTTTTCTGGTTGAGCACGTAGCCCGTAGTTGGATGGATACGTATGCGTATGCATGCGAGTCGATGGGCCACTTTGCCACATCTTTCTCTGGCGTCTCATTTTCTTTTTTCATTTTTCTTCCTTCCCTTATGTTCACTCGTTACTTTCGGGACACCGAAGGCAATTTGCGAAGAGACACGCCACTTTTTATTCCTTGCTTTTTCCAACTTTTTTCGTGGTCGGGAGTTAGTGTGGCAGTAGATCGTTAGTGGCCAGCCGGATGCTAACTTTGAATGTTTTGATCATAATGAAATTGCTGTTGGCCCCGAGCATTAATGCTTACCTTATATTAGTACTGAATTATATTTGTAAAACGACTACAATTTATCCCAGAACGTTCTTTAACTCATGTTTTCGCAGCTTCTGAAAAACAAGGTGGAATGTGCTTTAAGAATGCATTTCGTTTGCTTTCCAAATAATTTAATGCGATTTCAAAGTACCTCACGGTGTCATAATTAATTTTAAATACAGTAAACTAATATAATTTAATGTTTGCTTTTTCTTACATACATGCACACTTCCGCTGTTAATTACTAAATTAGATATTTTATCTTTATTTCTATTGCCCTCCGCTCATAATGGTTTATCAAATAATAGTTGAGCAAATATCTTGGAAGTTGATAAATTAGACTTTTGACGGTGTTTGAAAATTCAAATTATTTTAACTTTGGAAAGATTTTGAAAATGTTCAATTACAAACACACACACACGCGCGCACACGCGCACACACACACACACACACACACACATATATATATTTAATATATATTTATATATAATTTAAATTTAGCAAGTGGAATAGTTCACAATATACTGCTCACGTCTATACTAAATATAGCTCGTGATTTAATTTTAATTCATAATGTAATCAATTTCGAATACACAGGTTTTTCATATAGTTTCATATTATAATTACTCGTCAATTATTAACAAATTTCTATAGCTAATTAACCCTTCTTAATATTTATTTAATTATACCGAGGAAAAACGTCACAGAGCCAATACCATCGGATTTCACAACTCCAGTTATAAATGACTTGAATTTGTATAATATCATATTGATTATTTCGCTGTAAGGCGAATATTCAATCAAATAAGCAGAGTGGTTCTTAGCATATAAATATTTGGCAAATTATGGAATATTCAAAATCTATTCATAGCCTAATCGAGGATCTTGTTAAAAAATTATTCACTCATCGTATACATATGATCTAAGAAATGTATATTGAGTGAAAGCTATTTCAAGAGATAACTCCAACTATGCATTTCAATAAATTATATAAAAGCCAATATGAAAATCAATAACTAACAATAGATTATAATTAGCATGAATAGTATAAAATTTTAATAATTTGCAATTTATGATTTAATATTTGCATGGGGAAGAAATGATTTTATTTGAAATTTTATTCTACTAATTACGTAAATAATTTATATTGGGTAATTATTCAACAATATAGTTGGCATACATAAATGCTTAACTACAAATTTTCATATTATTTTTATTACTTATCTATACAATTTCTTACTTAATACGTATTACAATTTGTTTACAATTGATTTATCATTTGATGTGAAACAAATTTGTAAATGCCGAATACTGAGATTAATTTTTCATCCATTTATCAATAGTATATAACGTTATATATTGTTTTTCATACAATTATTAAGCTGCTTATATATCTAATAAAGCAAATTATAAAATGATTGATGAATTTCGTATCTCATTATAATTGAATTAAGTATTATGTACGAATTATCGATTCACATTAAAAATGAATGAAAAAGAAAAGAAAAAAAAAAATCTAGTGAAAACCTTAAAATATCAATATTTTGATATTATAAAGTAATATTTCGATCGATATTAATAAATTTTTCATCTCTTTGTAACCATTATTTTTTCTTTTCTTAAATTTTTTGTTTTTTTGTTTTTTTTTTGTTTTTCCTATTGGTTAACTTTCATGATGTCCCATGATTTCCTATACTTTACGCTAAAATTTCAGTTTTATTCATGACTACATTAAATGCACTATAATTTCGTTTCAATATTGAGATCATTTATTAGTACGTTAAAGGGTAATAAATTTTGGAAAATGTAATTCTATATTCTCCGAAGAATATGGAAATTCTATTTGATATTTTCTTACCGCGCAAACTGTTTTTTCTCTTTTTTCTTTATATATTATTTTATTTCCTACTATTATCATAATTATTAATGTTTTTTTTTTTTTTATATTTAATTAAATCGACAAAATTCAATTTTATTTTATTACTCTTGGAAGGAATTTTGAATCTCGTGCTTATGCAAAACTTTGAATTAAAACAGCATCAAACACAAATTACAGTTAGACATAAATACAATAAGACACAAGTTCACTCTATAAATTTACATAGAAATAAAAAGAAGTCTTTGTTTCATTGGAACTTCCGTGGTGTATTTCCTTCCATTCGCAAAACTACCGAATCAACGGCCCTGGCGGTTGCATATTATTCTATTCACGCAGCCCACGACTAAAATACGTAATGACTTTGCGATTTTACACTGACTAAACGAAGTATCTATGCATCCGCGAGTCTATTATACGTTATCCATAACATTAATGAAACTGACAGGAAAGGAAGCGTGAAATCAAATAGATGCTCTAAGGATAATGCATAAGAAGCTTGAAAGAAAGTGAAAATGTGCGAAGCCAGTACCTTCCACAAACATGTCTGATGAATCATTTCAAGAAAACAGAAATGCCACATTTAATACGAAATTGCTGAAGGTTAACAAACGGATGGACGATTGCAAGAGATTTTTTTAAATTCAAATTTTCAAAATGAGGACATTTTCACATGTACCTATGTAAATGCTCGTTTCGGCAAATTTAATTAATCTGGCCCTTACATACTTACGCCGTGAAATTTCAGTCCACCAATGTAATATACTGACTTTATTATTAATTAGATAAAAACCTCCCTCGCGCCCAGATATACCTAGTTGAGCACTGTGACAACAATTATCATGTCAAAGGATTAATTTGATTAAAAGCACGAAGGCAAAAGCACCGCAAAATGCGTTTCATAAACAAACGCTTATGTTTAAAAAGAGAAGAAAAGAGAAGACAAGAAGAAGAAGAAGAAGAAGAAGAAGAAGAAGAAGAAGTAGATGGGACATCTGACCCGTCTGACTTTAAAAAGAAAAATACATCACAATAAAGCGTGAGCGAAAATTGAAATAAATATTCTATGCGGGAAATTACGGCTTCTCCTGGAAGCTCCGCAGTGTGTAATTCGAAGTGTTCGCAATCAGCATTTTAATTTTATGCCCACGAAGGGCTTTTGCCCGTATATCTTCTGTTCGTGACGAGCCGGGAAGCAGTGAGCATATCTGTCCGCAATTATTTATCTCGCGACTGAAAAAAAAAAACAAAAAAAAAAAACAAAAAAACAAATCGAATGGCTCGCAGCCACCCAAGAGACCGGATACCAAAAAGGAAAGGCTGAAAAAAGTACGAGGCGCGGGCGATTCACCTGCTTCAACGATTGGAACATTACACGAGTCACGCCCAGGTTGCCGTAGTCGCGGTCGACTCGTCATCGCGGCTCGATTATTGTCCTCCGCATGCAAAGTGTACGTCAACAGACTTGCAAAATGCGCGGCTCGTCGGGGAACCTTTGTATTATATTTTTAAATCAGCGTGGCCGTACTGTAAATACTCGGCTGGCGAAATTTGCATAAATACGCCCCGACGCGAGCGCAAGGGCCAACACGAGTAGGGCGTGCACGATGGCTTTTCCTTCACGGCCACCTTGGAAAAATCTCGCGGGACCGTCCAAGAGAATATGCTAATAGTTGCCCTCGGGAGCGAGTGGGCCGCTCTGACTCTTGAAATCCCGTTTAACGAATGGAGGTCGTCCTCGTCGAAGGAACTCGCCTAGGGACTTCCCTGAATGTCGTCCAATCACCGCGTGAAAGCGGCGATCCTTCATGGCGTCTCGCCCACTTCCACCCGCTCGCTCTGGCCAGCCTACGCGTGTCCTACGAGCGTTTGTATCGAGCGTCCGCTCGCGCGGTCAGTCAGATTTTAAACAAATTGCCCTTACAGTCCCACCGGGTTTTGAAGAATATTTTGCGAGGTGCGCACCTAGTCGAGTCCTTTCCACGTAGAGTGCGATTGCGAGACACTTTGACGGATGCGACGCGTCACTGCTCTTTCCTCTTTTCCTATTCCGTATTGGCAAATTTGACAAATCGAGTCAGTCTATTTCTTACGGGCTACACCAACGTATTCCTTTTCTTTCTAAATCTCATTTTTCTTAAAATACTCGACCTCTTGACTCTCGATTACGTTGACTTCGTGACAGCGAAAAAAATCTTACCCCCATTCCATTCGTTTCCTACCTCCATTCGCCATCCATATATACGGTACTGACGCTGGCTACACCCACTCAATGTTTCACAGCTTTTGTCAATTATTAATAAAAAATATCATCGCATCGAAATATTCCAATGAACATGTAGTGATTAATTTTCTAATTGATCCAATAGAGTCCACCATCGTAAAATCATTATCGTCCGCTCGTCCTTCCACTTCTATTTTGCCAACCCTTTTATTAGTAATTTTTTTTTTTTTTTTTTTTTTTTTTTTTTTTTTTCATTCGTCTCTGTGCCAATATGTCGCTCTCTGACTACTAGCCATCGTCCACTGGGCCGCGCTCGGCCACTCGCGACGATATAACGACGACCTGGGCATACTAAGCCGGACAAACCAGCGCTCGTCGCTGAGGTTCTAGCAGCCTTTCCACATGGCAAACATTTACGAGATAACAGCAATCACCGACGTTACATTTCTAAATCCTTTTCAAATCTTTGCCTCGTTGTGTATTGCGGTATTCCGCGTTTCGAGCCGAGGCCGTTTCATTGCGGATACGATAAAAATAAAAAGCGCTTCTTACACTTTCTGTACACGACTGTATTGAGGATAACATTGTTAAACATTCAAAACTCCGTATGTAATGAGATAATACGTCGGCTGATAAGTGAATTAGAATTTATCTTGAAACGAGGCTTTATTTACTTTATTGGCTCGTTGCAGTTTTTTTTTATTTATTTATTTTTTTTTATTATTTTTTTTTTTTATTTTTTTTTTTATTTTTTTTTTATACATTATGAAATCACTAATTAGACGTATTTCACAATGAACTTTACGTCTTTAAAAACATCCTCTATTTACTATAAATTAATTCGTAATTCTCGGGATTATAAATATGTTAATTATTGTGTAAAGGAGATGCATTGACTACACAATTAAAATATTAAATGTCGTTATAAAAATGGCAAAATCTCACGTTCCATCATAATAATTGAAACAGGCATTTTTCGTTCCTTTTAAAAGGCAATATCACTTGTAGTAACATCTAATGCTTTACTATAGTAATCAATCATGTTTACGGAACTTGGATTTAATATTTCCAACTAGCATCTATTGTATTTATGAAAAAAAAATCCTGACCGTCAATTTCAAAGCAGCATGGGCTTAAAAAATATGATATATGCGCATATCAGATTTATAACATTTATATTTTAATAGCTTAAGCATATGAGGAAATAAAAAACAATTTGGCTAAATTTGATGGTCAACGGTATGTCAAAGGTGAAGCGCAAATTTTTTTTCAATGTATCCTCATGAAACTTTATCCGCCCAGCCTTTGTAAAAGTATATGTATTTCGGATGAAATTACATTAATTGTAGGAAAAAAAAAAATAAGATAAGAATATATATATATATATATATATATACTTTTTTTTTTAGGAAAAACTGTAAAAAAGAATTACTAATTGGCTGGTATAAAGTTGTATACGTGATTTCCATTCCCGTTTCAGTAACTTGCAAAATCGGTTTAGTCTCTTCTTGACTATATTTTTTATTTAGTATTCTTCTTGTATATACGGGATTAATCTTTCGTTTGTTCTTTTTTACGTATCCTCCAAAGAGGATTAACGGGAGTACGTGTGCATAGTTCCTACTCCAAGAATTTGCGAATAACGATTTGTAGTTGTATTAATATTTATTTTATTTACCCGTTGCATCACGTTGATGAAATTTTAATAGGAATATAGAAGGCCCTATGTTTATAGTTATAATAGTAGTTTGTATTTTTTAGTAAAGAATATTTTAACACATCTCACTCTTCGACTGATAATATTTATTAGTTAATTGCGGCATTTAATTGTGTATGGAAAATTTTCATAGCAGAAACTGATAAGAGAGAGTAATTCAAAATTTTATATTATATTATAGAAGATCGGATACCTTTGGAGCAATTTCCTTTTATCTTAATCTTTCATAAATTTCTCAAATGAATAGTGAAAATTAAAAATAAAAAAATTTTTTATTTCCAAAAAACTTGTTGATTTTACGTATTACATGATGTATAATAATTTTTCTTAGTAAATTTAGGCATTCAATTTTAAATTCATATATTTGTACACATTGATAATAAGTGTACTTGAAGGAAAGCTAGATAGTATTATATTAAATTTAGTAAATAATATCATTCTCGACGCATGAAAGAAAACCTTTTAATTACAATTCCATTTGCAATTAAATTATTATAAATATTTATAAAGTTTTTTTTCTTCGTACTCTATAGAAATTACTTTGAATATTACTACAATATTACTATATTATATGTATCTGTCACTCTTGAAATATTTTGACAAATGTTATGAATGTACAATTACAATAAATTACTTTTATTATTTTAATTAGCTTTCATTGTTAAATGACATACTTCTGTTAAGAATAGGCAAAAGAATTTTAAATTAAATATAAAAATTTTGGAAACTACGTTTTTCGTATGTTATATATTGATAAGTCAAATAGGCAAATGAAACACAAGATGACATGTAACTCTAATAATATTTTTATTTTTATTCTTCGGTCCATCCTCATTAGTACGTACTGTTTCATATCCAACACTTTTTTTAATTTGTCAAAAAAAACAAATAAAAAAAATTAAAATCCTAAATTTCGACAATGATGGTCCTGAGCCAATGCCACATCTCAAATAATTGCTATTTCATGTTCATTTAGGAAATGTTGAGAAAAAATAGACCGTGTATTGTTGAATGAGCATTGAAAAGCGACTCATTAACGGAGAAAAGAGTAAACCGATATAACGCGGACGATTGTTGATATTATTAAAGCGCTTAATTATAAAGTGTGTTAGCGGTGAAGGGAAAGACAATGGAAGGCGCCATGATGCCACAGGCTAAGTCTTATCAAGAACACTCAAATTTTATTTTCATCCGAAGGAGCTTACGGGGAATAATAATGTGATCTACGGACGGTAGTAAAATGGGATTATTACGCGATGTAAAATAAAATATCGGACTAAAGCCGGAGGACACAGGCGGACTATAAAATTGATCTATTCTCTTCTCAACCCCCACCCCCGCTCACCCCAATTCTCTTACGCTCTCGCGCGCGCACACGCAAACACACACACACTCGCTCTCTCTCTCTCTCTATCTATCTATCTCTATCTATCTCTATCTATCTCTCTATCTCTATCTCTCTATCTCTATCTCTATCTATCTATCATTCTACCATTCTCTATGCCTCTTTCTTTCACCACCTTTCTCACTTCTTTTCTCCTCCTCCTCCACCTTTATCTTTCTTTTTTCAGCTATCTATCCACTCATCTATCTCTCAGTGAATATAAAATTTATCCAACTTTTCTCTCAGTTATAAAATCCGTTACTAATTTAATTACGAAACATCAAGTTTAACAATTGTTTTTTTTCCTATAAAATTTGCTTCTGATTCTTAATTCAGCTCCACTTCAGCCACTAATTTCAATTATTTTTCGCAAACTAGCTTATCTCTTGTAAATGATAGTTTTTCTTTATTCATACATTTTCTTAAATATAATATAAATGTCTTAATAAAAATCATATTGAGTTGAATATTAAAATGGATGATAATTTAAATTATTATATTTAAATATTTCCATATTTAAAAAGCTTTAGCATACTATAAATGAACTGTAAAATATAACGAAAATTAAAAATACTTTTAACAAATTACGTATAACTAATTCATAATAAAATAACACGTTATAAGATGCAATTGGGTTCGCTTCTGTAGAATAAGAGCAATTTAATAATCCTAAAAAAAGTTTATCGAGATGAACGACTATAAAACTTAAAAACTCGCTGAAATAATAATAATCCTATTAAATGTCAAGAGTTCGGTAATTTAGGATTAAATTTCTCTTCCGGAGAAATGAAAGCCATGCATCCGCCCTATCCTTACAAAAATCAAATATTCAAGCATCCAAAACTAATGGGAAATATTATGAACATTTGCATGAAAAATCCAGACTATTGTCAATACCAAAGTCACCGAGGTAAACAAATGTTAACGTTTTTACTTAAAAATACATTTACAAAGACTTCATTTTCTCTGGGTAATGAGATATTTCGTTATTTTGGCTTTCTTTTTTATCGTCGTTGGCTTCTTCAGAATTTAACTCGATAGATAGATGAAACTTAACGCGATGGCGAAAGTTGCGATACGAGAAAAAATAAGAGCATTATGATGGGCTCACCACTACTTATTTGTTTATTCCTTAGATACCGTCAATATATATTATTCAACGAAGCTATGAAACTTTCGCTATTATGAATTAAGTTGATGTTTCGCACGATCGATTATAAGTTGAATTATAAGCTTATAAAGATAGCCTTACCGATCGTTGAAACAAATTTTTAAAACTTAAAAACAATATTGTAAGCCACTAAAACTTTAGTCAGCCTTTACATTACATTTTCTACATTTACATTCATTACTCATTATGAAAACCCGTCATTATTATTCCATTAAATTCTAATGATTTACATCATGTAACTTTGCTGTGAAAGAACGAAAAAATAAACATTTTTTTAAATATTCAATAAATCTAATGTAGTTCTTCATATTCTATACTTTTCAATTAATCTCTATGTTATATTTTATAAATGTAAGAAAGTAAATTTTTGTTACAAAGTCATATATTCCTTTCTAAAATTCAAAATAATTCTAATACAATACATATTTAACAATTATAGATTCTCTACTAATACAAATGTATAACTGGTATAATATGGAATATTTATTTATTGAATTTAATCAATATTTATATACTGAAATAAAGATGTTTAATAATTGTAAATGTATGGATTTTAGAATTCATTTTTTAATGTACAAAATATGATTTTCGTTAGTGTGAAGCATGATCATTATTGCTAATTTCATAATAAATGATAGCTGTCGTTTAGAAAATATTAGAGTAAAAGATTAGAATAAAAATTATTAAAATTTATAAATTATACCCACAATAATATATCTGTTTAAGTAGCCTAAAACAAAAATAATCAATCATTCGAAATGCAAATGCATGCTTTAATTGGAAATATTATTTCATATGAAAAAAATATTTTTACATATAATAATATGTCCGACGTTAAATAAACTGTCAGCCAAATAAATATTTGTTAAAATACGTATTGTAAAATATGCAATAATTACTGCTTTGAGGCTGAAATAAGATAAAATGAAATTATGAAATTATGAAATTAGTCTGAGTAACCTCGACGTCCCACCTAAGATATATTGGAATGTGATAAAAGATTTATGTTTAACGCACACTAGGATTATTCATAGACACTTGGTAGAAAATATCGTCGTAATTAGGTGCTCCATATGTTAATTAGTATTCGAGCTTGACGTTTACGAGTTGGACGAGAAATAGACTTTAAAAAGTCAAGAACCAAGCAGGAAAAGACCACAGAAACGAGCCGCACTTCTCGTTGAAAATTTTTAATAACTCCCCCCACCCCCACCCCCACCCCACCCTCCAACCTTCGCCTCCTCATCCTCCGTACACAGCTCTACGGGCGAAAGTGGAATGACGGCGTCAAAGGAAAAAGTCGCGAACGCTTTCCAATTAAGCTATTCCCACGCAGCGTGTAATTTGTCGGCTTTTCCTCCTCTTTTTTTTTTCACGGCGAGATGTGTGGCCCGAGTAAGTAGAAGGAGCCCGAGTTCGGTCGGCCGTCCCGACGTCAGCAGACTCATTTTTCATATAAGTTTCGGAGAAAACAAGCGGCTGCTGGCGCGCGTAAATTTGAATTTCGTCTTGTCGAGGAGCTGTCGTCGAACGGAGGCCGAAAACTAGACGCCTCGAGAGGGTCTGGGGCGCGAGAGCATATGGCGCGAAAATCCGAGCGATTTTTCCAGTGGGCCGCTGCCGGCAATCTCCGGCTCATCTCGACCCGTTCGCTCAACGTGCAATGATGAGGCTTGGGGTTGGAGAGCCGAGCCAAAGTCGAAATGGAAATCTTTTTTCTTGTGGGCCGAGAAATTTGATATTGACTGGGTCTAAAGTTTTTCAGCCGAGAGCAGTGGAGAGAGTATTTTTTGCCGGCTTATTCACTTTCCTATATAACGCGCCAGAGATAATAGAATTTTTTAATATTCCGTAACATTGACTGCCAGCCGGACTCTTTTTAATTTTAGCATATTATATATTTTTCACATAATTATAATTGAGTTATTTGATAATCGGGCTTTGGCCTTTTTTTAAATTTTGAAAGTGTTTTCGAATTATTATAACAATGAATTATTTATTAATTTGAAAACCCTTTTATGAATAATACAAGTCAATATTATCGGTCTTTCCTAATTATTATAACAAAAATATTATTACGGGAGTTTTAATGCTCATTATTGCATTTTAATGTAAATATGGATGAAACTTTATAGAGTGAATGATCTGTCCGTCAATTAAAATAATTCATTATGTTGCTATTATTCATAGGATATTTATTAAATATATATCAAATGAATATATTGAATTTAAAAATGATTATAAATCATTACTTTACATTTCATAATTTATATTTCACATAAAGTATCATCATTCATCATCGACATATTTACACGTACGTCACAATAATAAAAATTAATTACTTTGTACCTTTAATGAATTTCCTAATGAAATGCTTGTGCATAAAGTGAATTATTAGCCCATCGTCATCTCTGTATAAAATAATACTTTGTGTAATTAAAAATATTTTTTAATACATTAGAATTTACGATACAATTTTAATTTTACACACATTTTATTGTTTCATCGTTAGAAACAGCGATGATAATAGTTTTACCTCGGCTTGATCGATTTTGTCTAATGCTAACTCTTAAGTGAAGAATTCCAAGCCAGAAGAGATATTCTTCGTAAAAATAATAATTTCAAAATAAACACTATATTATTTCTTTATTGTTTTTTTCTTTTCAAGTAATCTTAAATTTTTCAAATCTTAAGTAAATTAACTAAATTAACTAACTAGAAAAAATCTAGAAAATTTAATGTTTTAAAACTGTTTAAACTCTCAAATATATAGTTATACGCTAAAGAATTGCAAATAAATCCTTAAAATTGACGGTAAATCAAATATCTCCTCAAATCAAACAACAATTTATTTCCTCGTCTGCAAATAAAAAGAAACATCCATTCAATCGAATACGGTGTCCCTGAAGGATACCGTGACAAATAAAATACGTTGTGGTAATACTTGCGAGAAAATACACATCCTGAGATACGAGATTCAAAGCTCGTCATTTTATCGAAGAGAGTGCGCAAGTAAAAAAAGCTTAAGGAAAGCCGAGAATTTTCCTATTGCTTTGTGCTAGAATTGTTGATGCGTATGAGAAATTATAATTGCATTAGTAACAAAAGATTTTCTAGTATTATCTTCAAGATTATGATGAATTTAGTTGAATAAAAGGATACGGTTGCTCAAGAATTTTTTTCACTCAATCATACACTCCAATGAATAATTTGACTATTCATTTATTCAACTGTAAAACGTCTATTAATTTTATCGATTCTTCTCCTCCTTTTCCTTTTCTTAAATTATCTCTTATTTTCATTTATTCAATTATTAAGGAATATTCAAGTATTGTAATATTGTGTACTATTGATTTTATTTTTTCTTTACGTAGTCGCTTCTCTGACACAATTCTATTTTCAATCTACCACGCTGTGAGGAATTATTATTCCGTTACTATCTCCCGAAATATGATTATTTCATGTATCATATTTTATTCACTGATTCTATAAATAACAAATTTAGTAAATTGAAGGCGAGTTCACTCGGCTGATTGTAATAATTTTACTTCATATTTAATAATGATTTTAAGAAAACTGAAAAATACAGTGGCATAAGTTGATGATGAAAAAATCATATAATCCTATGATATATATATATATATATATATATATATATATATATATATATATATACACTATGATGATAATAATAATTATTTGTCAGAGTGATAGAAGATTGTTTTTTTTTATTTATTTTTTTTTTTTATTTCAAATAAACTGATCGACTCGTATAGTTTCATATATTTCATGACTATTTCATTTCGTGTGTTACGAGTATACAAACACTATGCTAATTGAAGGGTAATTTATTTCTTGCCTACTAAACTAATGTTAAAATTTCTTAATAAAGTTTAGTCAATTCTACTGTTTATGACTACGAATATGCATGCTTCTCTCTTAAACAAGCAAAACAAAATAAAATTTAGAAGGATGAATGACCCAGATGAACTCACCAGTGGCAACGCGATATTAGTCCCACGGCAATCGTTCAACTTGTCACTTAGCTTCAAGCTCCCTACTGCGAGCTTTAACGTTAGGGCTTTTCGAATCCTCTCGCGAATTCGACATCATTTTCCCGAGGCGTATCGGATCTTACGAGGAAATGGAGGTAGGAGGCAAAGCAAATACACCGGAAGTAACACTATTTGAAGTAGAATTTGTTACGAGGGATGCTAATGTAACAAAACAAATTGGATTAGGGATTGAATAATTGTTGCGTTTGAAAATTCCGATGGCATTGTATTTCATAATTTGTAAATGCAAATTTTTTTCACCAAGTACATTGTACATTGGCTTATTTGTATGAAAAATAGAATAAAAGATTTATTTTTATAGCAGCCGTTTTTCCTCTTTACGATGTAAATACTTTTCTAATAAATTATAATTATTATATAAATTATACTATATAATGGATACAAGCTTACAGATTTTAAGAATAGCCAAGTTAATGTAATTTTTAATGTTTTTCCAACACAGTCAATATATATATATATATATTATTATGAATGCAAATTGTTTGGAAAATTTTTAAATAATTGAAATATTTCAAATGAATCTAGTAAAAATTCGTAGAATCAATGGTAAAATTGAACTTTGAATAATAATAATATTGATAAAAAAAAAAAAAAAAAAAAAAAAAAAAAAAAAAAAAAACATGAGTAAGAAGAAAAGTAATAGATAAGAAACAGTGAGATAAGACAAATTGAAAAATTTGTAAAGTATAAAATGAACGTTTCAAAGTGTTGAAAATAAATGTGTGCAGCGAAACGTACAAATTTCTTTCAGTGAAATCATAAGAAATATGAATCCTTAACACTTTTGAGATGTAATTATATAAAAAAAAATCTATTTACGTTATTGCACTGTTTACAATTTATATTCAGCCATAATGATAAAGTTACCATGTCATTATAATTAAAAAAAATTGTATAATTATATTCGAATAATCAATGGTAAATAGTTAATAGGACTAAGATAGACTCATAAGCCGGTAAGTATAGGCACTATAATTACTCTCCTGGGCGCCTCTTCGTATTAACTCGGCTAATGAGTTTTTCTTTGGATATTTCTTGATTTCTCGATTATATTGTCGACTAATCGTAAAAGTCTTCCGAATAGACACTTATTTATCGTGTCAGTCTCCGTAAAGGCCTACGGATGAAATTACCAAGAATAAATATAGTGTACGACCAAAGAGATGTAATAATCACTTCAATAAATAATATGGTAAATTAACTTTAACAAACCTATATAATGCATTTAATAAAACTGCTAAATTGTATGTCCTCAATTTTATGTTAAATAACGATTAAAAATTAATACAATATATGTTTCGAATTATTATCTGTTATTATTTAATTACAATTTAAAAGAAAAAAAAATGTAACTGTATGAATTTTGCAGGATGCAAATAATGATATTACGTTTGTGTTAGAATGGCTAATATATAGTAATTGCCCAAAGTAAATATCAAAGAAATCGTTTCATTTCTTTATTTACCTGTTGATCGATGTATTTATTCAACAAATATGAATTATTTACCGGGAATTACAGGCTATCGACTAAAATTTTTTTCAAAAGGAAGCAAAATATGTATTTACTACTGGTCAACACTTAGGAAATATGTAAATTAATGTAAAGAATAAAATAATTAAAAAAATTTTTTTATAATTTCTTTCATTAGACGATAATCCATCATCTATAATAACTACTTTATAAAAGTTATTCAGCAGGGGAAAAAATATTATAATTTACACTCGCCTGTCTTTATACAAGAAAAATAACATCAGTGAAATATTTCTCTATCAATACAAAAGTATTATATGCAAATGTAGTAGAATGTTGACTATGCAAGTTGCAAATGGAAGTTATGACTGAAATACGATAAATAGCAAAAAATATACCGCAAGACTAACAGCAAGGATTAAGAAGAACGAAATACAGCGCGAGAGACAGTCGCAAGTGAAAAATGTCATGTTCAATCAACCGGACGACCCCTGGCACTACTGCAGCCGGGACGAGTGAGTCGCGAGTAGCGTCTAGTCATATCAGGCGCTTCGTTATTCTTCGAATAAAGTGATCGCAGGATAGTCGTAAGCGAACCTCATCTCCGAACATCGCCCATGTTTCCCTAATAGCTCGATTATCGAATTCCGCTAGATCACCAACGCACCCCGCTCTCGCCCATTTTACTCCTGTACACTTCCTATGGTCGAGCAATTTCAAGCCCATCAAGGAATTGATTTTTTTTTTTCTTTCTTAAATTAAATACAATTGTAACTTATAAAAAGGATAAATCATGAATTGTGGAAATTATGTGAGAGCACTGAAATTTGTAGTTATAGATCGATTGAGAATAAGCATTTGTTGTCGAAAAATCATTTTTACATGCATTCGTTTGCTTAGTCGTACGCTTAGTCAATATCTTCATAAAAATGGATAATTATTACCATGTCGACATAAATAAATCATAAACGCGTATATATAATAGAGGCTAAGACTTTTATATTTAACTGATTGAATAGCAACTTCTTTAAAAAAGTAAATAACTTAATTAAAGAATTTATTATCAACAAGCTTTTTCACTAATTTAATACTAGTTTAAGTTCAAATATACTAAGATATTGCATCTCTATCCTTCGTATATTATTGATTTTTTAATATAAAAGAATTTTCTAATATTAATATAATATATAATATAAATTAATTAATAAAATTCAGAAAGAGGATAGAAAAGAAATAAATAAATATATGCCTATATAAACTAACCGAATGCTAGAAACAATTTTCAAATAACAATTAACTACCGCTTAGACGCATATATATATTACCTTGAATTAGTAGATTATATAATGACGATGGCTGATAGGTGTTTGATGTAACGCCAATGACCTGGATTTTCTAGCAAAAAACAGTCGAATATACGTATATATACTTCTACGCATGTACACATATACAAAGGGGAGGAGATGAAAGGCCGCGACAAGAATAATCGAGATTCGGAATTGACTTCAATTAACTTCCTATGGCGACGATTTCAACATCTTTCATCTCTCTTATCTTCAGCAATATTCTACATTTGTACATAATTCATTTGCTATTGCTTTCTGGGACATTGAAGAGCAGTAATTGTAATTTTTACATTAATGTCGATAATTGCTTATCAAAATCATATCGCTTACTCAGTGGGCTAATTTTTATTTTTTTTTTTTTCTTCTATTCGTTATCTAAATAAAATGTTAAATTAAACAGCATTGGCATCAGAACGTTCGATTTTAATATAAATATCCATACATGAATTTATAACTGAATGATAATATTTTTTCATTTACATCACAAAATATATAAATAAATAAGAAAATAGTTATAAGTCGAGATACAGACTGAAGGCACGAACACGAGGATCAATGTCTATTCAATTATTTATTTCATAAAATTATAAGCTGCTAAAATATTTAATTAATAGTAATAAATAAAATTTAATACTTCACTGTTTTTACAAAAGAATATTGAAAGTGATTTGTAAATAATTATCTATCACTTGCTCTGTATTAAATCAAATATTTGTATGTATCTCATGTGGCTATGATGGTCATTCAATTTAATATATAATGGCGAGGAGAATAAAATTGAGGTTTTAAAAATAGGTTAATTTGTATTTTAAATAAAATATAAATAACATACTACATATATATGACAATTCTATGGAAAATTTAAAACATAGCTGTATATGTATATATATATATATATATATATATATATATATTTCTTATAAACGGAAACAATTTTATTATAAAATATTTTATTTATTTAAACTTTTATAATTGAAATCCATTGCATTATATTCAATTATCTAGATTATCCTATGTAGATAATGGTTTATTTAAAATTAGAGAAATGTGATTGAAATCTATCTATAACGGTAATTTTGTAATTTACAAATTTTCTTTTAATTTCAAATTCATATATTTATGAATTTCGATTTGTTACAAGATATGCATTTTAATTAGTATAATCCGTAAAATACAAATAATAAAATATTTAACTGTGTCGATTTAATTTGAAAATTGAAGAAATATATGAAATCCGATATATTAATAAAGAAATATTTTAATAGAACCATATGCAGAAAAAAAAAAAACGTGAATTACATTTAATGTACGCATTAATAAAATAAATCGCTTGACAATATAAATTTTATAAAGTTTAATTTTCACTCGTCTTCTTTGCAATGTTCACATCTTAATAGAAATATATTTAATATGCCGAAAAACTTTTTAAATTATAAAAATACAGTTCAATCATAATTAGGTGGCTAGCATGCAAGAGTAGAAATTTTTCAAAATCTCATTAACGGCATATGGCATGCTGGTGAAGATGAACTTTTTAATGCCGTACAGCTCCGCACGCCCCAAAAAAGTTCAAAAACTAACTTTAAGTTCCGTATTACTGACGTTGCTAAATTTAACCGAGCATTGCTAACATGTAAGGAATTTTTTTAATTTTAATTACCTAGAAAAGAGGAGTGTACGCTTGCAAATGTTTGTTGAATATGTTAAACGGGAGACAAAAGAATATTATTCCTTGGCATTTCACATAATGCTGTAGATTATCGTCTGTATAAATATTTTGCAAAAAAATTTTTATTTCACTCTTTGGTATTACATTTTGCCAAAATATATAAATATTTTCTTGATATTGAATAATTATATACAAATTGTTGGCTAATATAGATGATACAAACAAATAAATGATATAAGGTAATAACTTTAAACGATGATATGGGATATGAAAATTAACATAAGAATGGTAATGCAAATGAATCGATAACTTATATAATTGATGAATTGTGAATTCAATTACCAACGTAACGAAAAATTACTTTTGGATAGTATTTCAGCAGCAGCCAAAAAAGCAACTAAATACAGTCAATGGAATGAATATGCGACATTTAAACATTGAAGCTCCCGTTCCTTAATAATCTGCCCTTTATGTTAGAGTAACGAATAATATTCATCGAAATAAAGCTACATTCGGTCACTTTTTCACGTACATAACTTATCGGGAACAGTTATATCTCAATAGTGGTGGACATACATTGTAGAAAAAATTTGTCGGACATCCTCATTCTTTCGGCAGATTGCCAAAGAGATCCTTTTGAGAGTGCAATGAGAAAAATTAGGATGAATCGCATTGTCGCTTCGTTTATCATATAAAGCCGCTGGCCAAAAACATGGAAATGTTTTCCATTCATTTTATATTTCGTAGAAAGATCGTTCCACCTTTCATTGTCCTCCCAATGCTTAGTTTTTCAATAATATGCAGGACGTAAAAGGCACTCCTGTCATAACTTATATTTTTACAATACGTTCGCGTGTTCGATAGATAATTTGAAATTCTGATGTATGCCAACATTATTATCCAGTTTTTAAATAGTTCGGATGATTAATCATGAACATAATTGACATACTTTATGAATTTATATATATTCGCTTAAAAATTTCATTATTACAATTTTATTGTAATCGTTGGTATGTTATTAGTTCGTAATTAATGGTATATTTCAAAAAAAAAAAAAAAAAACTTCTTGCTTATTAGCCTGTATGATTTAAAAGAATCGAAAGTATAAATATTTTTCATTAATATAGACTATTGAGAATATACGAGAGTTGAGAAAATATTCAAAATTATTTATGATGATATTACTGCCAACCTTTGCAATATATGAAGGCTTTATTTATTGAGCTGATACTGATGTACAAAACCAAAATCGTTTGCGACATAATATTATATATATATATATATATATATATATAAACAATAAAAACAGTCATAAAATATGTATTGTTGCTTACGAAGGTTATTAAAATTTTATTATACATATTGCAAAAAATATAGCGAAAACAATAAGCCGATTAAAATAGGCACTTATAATTATAATTATTTTAATTGTCTTATTTGGTATACCGACTTGTCGTAATAATCGAAATCATTTTTAAAATTGATAATTTATGACTTATAGAACATAGGCTGTAATATAAGACTTTAAAAAAAGAATGAAGAAAACTTTAATGACCATTTCATTCGATAATTAAAAGAAACGATGAGCTTGTCGTAATAAAAAAGAGCCAAGTAAAGATTTTTCCATCTTCAAAACACAATTAATTAAAATTCACGTACTCACGCCACGACCACAACATGCGCACCGTAATTTGGCCAAAAGCTCTCAGCAATACAGCCATTACACGAATAACCGGCGAAAGAAAAAAGGAGGCAAAATATCGTTGGAAAGTGGAAAACGCGAGTAATTCCTGCGGCCTCTCACTCGTGTCGGCATTCTTCGTCTCCTCTTCCCCATCTTTCTCTCCCTTTCTCGAGGTCTATGTACATCAAGCGCCACGGCAGTCGAGAGAAACCGTTTCCTAGGAAAATTTGCAAACAAATTGCCAATTCCCGCGAGAAGTCAGATATTCGCGAAGCTTTCGTTCTAGGTACGCAGGTACTGCATCGACTCTGAAGAAGTAACCGAGCCCGTGTAAGTGAGAGAAAAAGAGCCAATCAAACGGATAGATAGATAGACAGTCACATACATAAATAGTTATATAGATAAATAGATATAAATACAAATTTATAGATAGATAGATAAATAGATAGATAGATAGCCTTATATATGTAGAGAGAGAGAGAGAGAGAGAGAGAGAGAGAGAGAGATAGTAAGTGAGATTTTAACCTCGTACATATTTGATGCAAAGACTTTTTCGATCCGTGGATCGATTCTTTCTTGTACGCGATAAAACTTGCACTGCGGTACGTTGTAGCTTCTCACCGAAACATAAGTTCCTCGTACCTCCAATTCTCCGTTTTACGAGCACGAACAGGAGGGAGCAATTATCGATACCGTTGTACTTTACAACTTGTGAGTTGCGAGTTGCAATTATTGTCGAAATGATTCTGTTGCAGGCTTTCTTTCTTTCTTTTTCTTTCGTTCTTTCATTCGATTTTTTTTTCTTTTATTTTTTAAAAGCATTTCTTCGTTTTTTTTTTTTCAACAAATAATCCAACAATATTTTAAACCATTTTTAAATAATAATGAAAATATACGAATCAATTATTCATAATTGTGATAAATTATCTTTTCTATACCAAACCCATGGGATTTTCAGTTTCTAGGAATTTTCGTAAATATTTCATTGTAACTTCGAAATAAATGAAACACCCGAATTAAGAACATTTTTACCAATAACGAGAAATCATATAATTTTACTTTGGATTTAGAAAAAGTAACAGACAATTTATTAATATAATAGTAAATAAAAATAACCTAGATGCAATTATAAATATATAACTAAATTAAACTTAAGAGTATTCTAATGACAATTTTTTATTTTTTAACTACCAAAGTAATTCCGATGCATTAATCGTTGGAAAACAGAAAATTAATCTTTTTTTTGCGCCAACTCATTAAACATATTATTTTTTTCTTTTTCATATACAATGAAACATTTAGTTAGTTAATATAATCGACGTTAGTATGTAAAAGAAATATGTTCAATTTAGTAAGCAATGAAACGATCGCAATTATAGTATAGTAAATTGAGTCTATTTCAGAATATTATTATTTTATCGCAATAAAATTATAAAAAAGCTTTTCATGATATATTTCATTAATTTACAATTAAATTCGATAAGAAAAATTAAGATATGAAATATAAATAAATATAAAAATATTTTTAATGACGAAATAATTATTAATTCCAATTAAAACTCTTGAAATTCTTATATCTACACTATATAATTACAACATTTTTTATATAATTTCAATATATATTCTTTATGTCATACAATTAATTAGTATTCTTATGACTTTTAAGTCTCTCGATCCATTCAATATTTAGAAATATTTACAATTACGTATCTGATAGTTTAATCTAACTTTTCGACTAGTTACTTAAGTTTTCTCGATTTTTTCGTTTCTTTTAGACTTAATTGAAATAGCAAAAGATCGAATATTTAATCGAAAAGGAAGCAATGTAGATGCCACTCCCAAGATGTAACTGCCGAGAGAGTTAATGTCAATAACATTTTTCTACTTTCAAAACGCTAAGAAGAGAAAGAAGACAAAACCGATCTAAATAGAATAAAAGCCAGTATTGATAGAAGAAAATATAAAATTGTTTGAAAGAGAAAAAAACATGTCTCATCCTAGGACTCTGCAAATTACATTTCTGTATACACTAGAAACCTGCGCACTCCTTTATTCTTTAACTTAACTTTGGCACCGCTCCCCCCCCCCCCCCCCCCCCCCCCCCCCCCCCCCCCCCACCTATCTGGTAAATTTAAGACATAGTGTACGCTTATACCTACAAATACATTCGCACGCGACCAATGGGCTTTTACTGCTGCTCCACTCGGAAACCGCGCCCGTAAAAAGTCTGAAGGCCTCGCCGAAGGTTAGCTACGACGATGATAGCTACTAAAGACAAAAATGGAAGAAAGTAAGTCGACGAAGGGCGAAAAGAATAAAAGGAGTACGAGAAGAGTAACGAGAACGTAGAAGGGAAGGAGAGTGTATACGTTGTATTTGCTGACGTGGACGCGAAAATTCCTGCAGCGCCCTACGGGTACCGGGATACGAGGACGATTTGGAATAGAGTGTGCACATCTTGCAGTTTCACATTTTGTGGGCTGTGCAAGAAAGATAAAGATAAATAGGAGACAGCCAAAGAGATATAAAGATACGTAAATAGATAGGTAAATAGATAGATAGATAGATAGATAGATAGATAGATATATAGATAGATGGATGGATAGATAAAGAGAAAAGGAAAATTTAAAATTATGTATGTGTAAAGGGAGTTCATTCCTTTCTTGGCCAGTCTTCCTGACTCTCATTTTGTATCTCTTTTTCACATAAACTTTTCTTTACGTACATACATACACATACATACATACATACGTACTTACGCGCGCGCGCGCGCGCACACACACACACACACACACACACACACACACACATATATGCATAATTGTTGTAATGTTTGCTTTTTGTATTATTCATCGACATTTGTATACAGAAGTTTCGGCATCTTTATAACGTTGAAAAAAAAGTTAAAAAGATCTTCTAATTCGCCAACTTTTCTGTTAATGTTTCCTTTATCATGTACTGAAATATATAGATTTTTATTATTTTATATATATATGCGTGTTTGTTTATTTATTTAATTGCATTTGATATACTTTAATATATTTCAATATTTCAAATACTTTATTCAAGAGTATCTAGATAATAATTCTATAAGCATTATTTACACGATTTTTTAAAAATATTATATACTTAAAAATAAAAATAAAATATGTCATATCTTCACTTCTCATATTAATAACTATTTCTTATACTAATATTTATTATTTCTCATATTATATTTAGAGTTAGTAACTTATTGAAATTATATAATTACTGAATGAATGTTAGAAATTTATCATACATTGTATATGAAATTTTAACGCCAATCTTGATAAATATCATAATATTACGATTATATTCAATGTTCATGGATGACGTTAGCAAGAGTTCTTTCGTAAAGATAAATATATCTCAATAATAATGCCCAAATTAGAGTAAAATCCTATATTTCTTAATGCAAGGAGCTTGTTTGAGACTGCGGATACTAGATTGTAAACAAGAAAGATAATACGGATTTGGAAATGAATCGAAGAATGTTTTAACACATCGCAACAATTAGCCGGAGGATTTTTCGAGCTTACAGTAAAAGTCAGGAAGAAAGACGTAACGAAAGTCTTTCAGCGGTGCCAGCAGGATACGCTTCTACGTAAAGTCGAGACACCAGCAACGACGCCGCCAACGACGACGAGGCCAACGACGACGTCGGTGCGGCATGAAAGAAGCGATGAAAAGCGAATGCACACGTGTGTGGGAGGATGGAGGATGAGAAAAGTCGCCAATGCCAGGAAAAAGAGAAAGAACCGGAGAATAAAAGAGACAGCCAAGTAGACGACGACAAAAAGGAGGAATAAACGAAGTGCGACTGTGTATGTAGGTGTGTGAATGTGCGCACGGCTCAACAGGATTGAAAGCGAGCAAAGAGAAAAAATGGCAAGACGTCGTAGCGAAAGAGGGTGTGAGAGAGAGCGGGAGAGCGGGAGAGAGAGAGAGAGAGAGAGAGAGAGAGAGAGAGTGTGTGTGTGTGTATGTGTGCGTGTGTGTGTATGAGAGAGAGAAAGAGAGAGAGAGAGAGGGAGAGAGGTGGGGGGAGTTGGGAGGAAGCACGGAGTGAGACACTTTTGTCAGGACACAAGAGGCATTCACTCTATCTTCTTCACGTTGGAAATGAATCCAGTGAAATGCTCTCCACGGGCGTCTCATTATCGTCGTATAACGTGCCTACCAAACCCAGAGCATCGTTTGTAAAGGCTCCGAGGGTTTTGTTGCTCCGCTAACTGAGCTACCAAGTAAAGTAAAAGAATTCTACACTGCAAGCTCCTTATCTCTCTCATTGCGTTGGGGGGGGGGGGGAAATACGTTACAAGCCAGTGGCAGACGTATTGGACATTAAGCGAAAGAAATTGGCGAATGGACTTGGCATTGACTCGTGGCATGCTCATCTTTAATATGGATATAATCATTTTCATAAATGTGTTGGGTATGTTTGATGTTCACAATGACGCGCAAGACTATCTTATAGCAGATTCACTGTTCGTAATTACATATTTGCAAATACCTATCAGTCAGTGATTGAATCGTCGAATGAAACATACAGCCAACATATCGAGTGTTTGAACACTGGAGAGGAGCACGATCGAGCCAAATAAGAATCGACTATTATGTCGGCATGACACACGTGGAGGTTAATTCAAAATAAGCAGCTCCCTACGGCCTTGTTACACACACGCGTATCGATTTAATTAAAATCATTTTCTGAGTAACACGCTTATAAATGGCCAATCGACTGCAAATCTCCATTAAGAGCCTAATGAAGCTGTCCGTAGGTCTTCCAATGTCGACACTCAGAAATTCCCGAATAGGTATATTTAGCCGCAAGACTGGCTAAATACTAATCTGCGTAAATACGTGGCTGGGCAACGCGACAACGTGCTAGAAAATTATTAATCGAATGAATTTTTCCACGTTGATTCAATCGTTGGTCCATCGCAAATAAATCACTCCCACTATTTCCCGGCACAATCAATTAAATCATTTCATTTGCGAAATCGCTACTATCAAAGGATATATATACTAGGATACTGTCGGCTCGTAATGGAATATTATTTCACTCGACATGACTATCTGTAATACGCTGGCTTAAATGCAATAATTTTCACTTATAAACGAATATGTTATTTTTATAATATTTATAATACACTTCAATTAAATAGCCGTATGATTTGTTTTTTATTTTTCGTTGCTTTATTTTTTGTTTTTGTTTGCTTTCTTTTTTTTTGTTTTTTATTTGTTTTTTTTTTTTTGTTTTTCTTGTTTCTGTTTTAATTAGAACAATTTGTTATTTTAACAGATATCAACTAATAAGTGCGTGCTTCTCAATTATGCATGGTTATCGAGTATATGTTAGTCTCGATAGTATGAATCAATTAAATTAATTATAGGCCGACGATGATAAGTATGAGTAGTAAATTAAATCGCGACTGTACGTAGAAATTGTAAACTCCAACCATTTCAATATTAACTCCAGTGAACTTTATCCATTTGATTTTTTTAACAATCGTACGATTATTATTAATATATCCTAACGATATACGTAAGAAAAATTACTTAATTAAGAGAGTGTAATTAGCGAAATGTATGCGAATTATTATATATCTAATTGAATTTGTCCATAATAATGCTCGAAGCCATTTGTTTAAGGATCACAGCGCGATTAAAAAAAAAATCATGTCTATAGCAATTAATATATTTATAGCTTCTCCTAATGCATACAACAAACTATAAAAAACAATTATCTCGAAGTGAACCGTAAGAAAAATTAATGAAAATAAATCAAATAAAAGTTTCCCAATAAAAGTCCTCGAGAAGAAAGTAAGATCGAAGGCATTTAGCCGTGCAAATCGGAAAGTTAACCCTGGTAAGCAACTCAGCCACAAATAATTCGGACTCTTACCTTATCAAACTTCAAAAAACTGCGCGGCTAAATAACAATAAATTTCTCTTCGGAAAGTTCGGACGTAACCTCTCTCGCACTTATTTCGGCTTACTTCCGTGGATTAGCCTTTACTGCTACGGCGGCCGATCCTCCAAGCATCCAACCTGATTTTCCTCTCCTTCGCTCACTTTTTTTCCTTCCTAAATACTTTAATGCACTTTATCCGACAGAGAAAGGAAGTGAAAGAGAAAGAGAATGAGAAAGAGAATGAGAAAGAGAAAGAGACAGAGATAGAGATAGAGAGAGAGAGAGAGAGAGAGAAAGAGACAGAGAGAGAGAGATAATCGAAAGTCCTCCCCTCTAGGAAAAACGAGCAGTTGGGGAGAAAATAAAGAAGGAGGAGAGAATGGCTTGTTTTTGGGCAAAAAATTAACGCTTTGATTTTCCTTTTTCCTTGCAAGAATTATCAAAGTCCCGCTACGGATCCGAGCGCCACTCCTTTTAGTCACTTGTACTCCTTTATTTATATGGTCGTTTTCGACTTCGTTTTCGACTTTTTTCTTTCACATGACACAAGCTAATAATAATCCGTTACGTTTTATTTGTATTCATGTAAATTTGCACCTTAAAGTCCATTATTTTTTCCCACGAGAATAACTTTACAGTACAAATACGCTTAATATTAAGTATTCGATATTTTTATAGATCTTAGAATATTTATAGATTTCTACAATTTTATCCTACGTACAAAACACGAATTCAAAGATTTTTATGGGCAGAAACGATATGTCAAAGACGTTGATGATTCATTTCTTTAGTTTAATTAGTCAAATTAATTTGGCCAATGATCCTAATTTGTTTTTCATATCGATTGTTATACTTCATTTACATACTCCATTGATTAGGAGAATTTATGTTTTTGCAAAAATCTATTAAATTATTATATTAAGGAGAATATAAATTTTACGTCATTCGTGCACATTACAAGTGATAATGCTAATGTTAAAAATAAATTAATGAGCGCGTGTATAGTTGATGAATATATTAACTGCTCAAAGAAAACGTCTTACTTCTTATGTATAAAAAAATATGTATTTGTGAAAGCTCGTACAAGTCGCAAAGGAATCTCTCTCTCTCTCTCTCTCTCTCTCTCTTTCTCTCTCTTTCTCTCTCTTTCTCTCTTTCTCTCTGATCGAGTTTTTTCTTCAAATTCCTATAAAATCCGAAAATATCGATCGTCAAATTCTGTTTACAAAGACTGAAATTTTACGCGTAAAAGCGTAATAGCTCAGCATCGTTCGATTATACATACACTTACCAGTATTACATCTAAGTGGCTAAGTGCTTAATTCGTTGAAAATATCTCAAAATTTTCTGGCCAATGTTAAATTTTGGCGCTGGAGCGAGCTACGTAAACAAGACATCTCACTCCAATTGATGGCGAAAGCACTCAGGAGCCACGAAATTTTCGACTATCCAATCGTCTTTCTCCGCGTCGAGTTATATTTCTAGCCGAGCGCTCCTTTCGCAAAAGCATTTAAACAATACCTGGGGCCGGCGAGACTCGCACTCGCGGAAGCTCCGAGTCGACGTTATCGCGCCGAGACAAATCCCCGGACGAGAAAGTTCGAGCGGCGTAATCGAAAAATCGCTCGCGTCACGGGGACTCGCGACGCGACTAGAAATCAAAATCGATTACGATGGAATGTCCCAGGCACCGATAGCGATTGGCTCCATTCGCCGGATGGAAATAGACTTTGGATCGTGTCCCGCGCGTACTTAATGCGAGCCTCGCGTGTATCACACAGCCAGAGTGGGTGAAGAAGTGAAAAAGTGAAGCGTGAGTCACGTCCCGGTGGACGAGAGCGGAGAATAACATCGCCGCGAAAATACTTTCGGGACTTGACTGTTTCGACTTCGCCGCGTTTTTCTCGACTGGATGCGCACTCCAGAATAAGCTCTTTGCACTCTCTCCTTCTATCTCACTCGACTTTTCTCGCGTACTTTCTTACATTCCAGACGTACGTTCACTAAGAGTCCTAGTGGTGCTGATCCCACGGGCGAGCCCCCACCCCCCGGGTTTCGTTTTCAAATTCTAATTTGCATCGTATACTATTGGGAAGAGAGGGTCCTTTGATGCCAATGCTCTTTCTCACTCTTAAATCCACGGATGCTTCTTACTGCGGCTTTACTATTTGTCTTAGCTGCGCTTCCAGATCGTATCTTGAAGCGGTACTTATTGTTTTTAGTAAGTTTGAAAACGACGATGCTTCGAAGGATTTTCTCGCTCGCCATTCGATTAAACTTAAGAATTATAGTTATTTAAGGAATATTAAACGCATTCAGCTATAAGAAAATAATTTTTACTATTTCATCATGATTGATTGTCTTTACAAATAAGCTATTAAATGCATTAAAGTTTTGCAACGTACATTTCGACGGAGCAGGTCAACAAATGATCCAATTTTCATGATTAGACGACTTGTACAGCAAACATGGGAGTTTTGCGAAGTAGTACAGCAACTATTTATAGACTTCAAAAAGCCATATGATTCAATTATAAGTACTAAAATGTATCAAGATCTAATTCAGCTGTGATTACCAAACAAGTTTGTTAAATTAATTGAAATACATCTTAATTATAGTCACAGTGGAGTTTCAGTAGGAAGCAATTTATCAAAACCATTCAGGGCTCACAAATGTTCGAAACAACATAATACGTTATTATCTATTCTATTCATTTTAGAATTTTAAAGCATATTATGGAAATAATGAAATCCCATAAGAGAATAGAAATATTTCATAAATATAATTATTAGTGTGAAGAGAAGAAGTTTTAAGGAAAAGAATAAAAGAAAAGACAAGCAAAATAACGAATAAATTATGCAGTTACTTAGTGACTGCATAAAGTGAATAAACATGATTGTACAATTGAGTTGAGAAATGATAATATTTTATAGAAGCATATATTCTACATTTCTTTTCACTCGAATATCAAATAGAATGAGAATCAGCTGAAATTAATGTCAAATTATAAATTATCACTTGGTATTTAAGCACAAGTGGCAAATGAAAAAAAAAATATATATAGTTTATGATAAATTTCATAAATCGTTTATAAAGTGATTTTGTAATAAACAAGTAGACGAAAGTAATACGGTTATGTAATCGCATAAATACTAAATTTTACATTATGACTAATGATTAATTTTATTTTAAAAACAATTGTCTCAATCTCTATTTTTAATCTGAGTTTTTTCTTTTTTCTTTATGTAAATATCTGATTCAATTACGGCTTGCACGTAGACAAATCAAGCTTTATTTTGATACTTTTATTAACTAAAGTGTCTGTAAATATCCCATTATTAAGTATTAATTCGAAATGTTCCAACAATTGATTATTATACTGAAAATAACTACCTTACATGGCAACCTTAACATAATCCATTTAATGTGACATGAATAATATCGGCACCAATAAAAACTTAAATTTGTCCAGATCTTGTAGTATCAGCAATAATTCGTCTTCGTCTAATTGTAAGATTTTACAATTCCCCACGGTCCACTGAACTCGGCTCCTTCGCCTTCTTCTGATAATCATAAACTCATTAGACATTAGATCAGCCTGTCGAAACGAAAATCAAAGCCTCGCCAACAGCAGCGGCGCCTTTATGACAATCCCGCATGGATATTCCTTACGGGCGCATCGCTAAAGAGATTAGCTTATCGGCTTCACTAATATTCCTGTCGCGTATTTGTGAAGAAACTCGCAAGTGGAAGGGGTCCGTCCGTTATATCGTTAAACGCGTCGAGACTGACTCTAAGTTGAATTATTTAAGTCGCGGTGACACGACCCCACCTGCTTTAATCCTTTGCTGGGTCTGCTCCCTACAGCTCCCGAGATCGAAGAATGTTATCTTTCCTTCATTTAATGTCTTTCTTTAGAATTACGTTACAAAGGACCGGCGCCCTGAATAGGTAATTTAAAAATTTTTTTTTATCCAAGCCTATAGAGCTTCTCCATTTGCAGCATTTTAAAATCCAAATTATTACATGCATTATCAATGAGTTTCTATTATTCTCTACATTTTCCTAATTATCCTGATTGGATTTATGCAAATATTTTAATTGCATAATTTGAAAACGTGTAATATATTATTTAAGGTCAGTTAATTGTTTCACAACCAGAAATTTTGTCGAATTATTTTTCATCTTTGTATAAATATATTGATAGAGCTTTGGTTTGATCTCATTCGATATATAAATATCCGAAAATTTTGAATAAATGTCTGCTATAGAATTTTATATATGAAAAATGTTTATATTTACGTATTCCTATAATCAAACTTTATCAATATTTCATTCTATTACTATTGAAAGAAAATCCGAATTGTATGATTTCAATATTAAAAGTAAAATAATTTCATTAAATAATAAAAATATTGTGCTACTGCGTAAAAATAGAATATTCTATAACTATTAATATAAACGAAAAATAATAAATTAAATTCTGTAAATAAATATAGAAAATTTCGCGAATATAAGTAATTCGATTCTACGATTCAATTGTAGTTTTGTCATTAATTTCAAATTTTCGTAGCGAACGCATTTGCATTACTAATTAAGAGAAATTAGTAATCATAACATTTAAATAGACGTAATTGAATGTTCAAAACAGATTTAATTAATCGATTAATTCAGAATTATGATGTGTAAATGTAGATAAATATGTCCAAAAATTTAGTAAATATTTGTATCAGACTATGAGATTCTTATTAAGCATTGTAGCTTAGAAATTATAGATTATATATTATACATTGGACAATTAGATATTTCAAATATTTCTAATAGAGTATGTGGAAAAGTAATTTACGCGGGACTAAATAAACCATCGGCACAATTTTTCAACGATTCGTGTGCTCGTTTTAATGTAAATTTCACTGTAAATAATCGTAAAAATATACGGTTTTAACGTCGAGCAATGTACTGTTGAACACTCGATCCGTTGAATTTCGAGTGATTTCTTGATGATTAATCTGCTAAAACTAGACGTTTTATAAATTTATTGCAAATGTTTATCATCACAGCTTCATTAATGTGTAATTTGAGAAATTTCCACTGAACTGGACACTTAATGTGTAATTCCTTGTAAAATCGATGAGTACGATAAGGCAAGGGAGGAGCAAGCAAGGGCAACTGTATTAACGGTATTATTGAACCAATCGAGGACGAAGGAACGGAGAACAATTTTGCTAAGACTCGATCGTCACGTGCCAGGTATACGCGCACTGACATGGGACTGGGTATGGGAATTTCCTTTATGGATCGAGGGCTCAATGATGCTTGATTGACGTGATCCCAAATAGCCCTAGAGTAGAAAGTTCGCTATTTTCTCTCCACGAGACTGTACACGAGCGTTATATGTCGACGAGTCTCATTATACGCAATACAGTTTGCTAATAATGTGCAGTCGACGAGTTGGTCCGCTTGTTTGCCTTTCACTGTATATTGCTTCATTATTTTTGATCGACTGTACAATTGTTATTAACGTAAATCCGTGCCATCGGACAGTGGAGGAGAGCGAATAATAACAACACATTTTAATGTCTGTCCGCGTTTACTCAATAAATAGTTATTTCTCGTTATTAGTGATTGTAAAGGATATCGTTTATCAGCGCGATATAAAATTATATTATTCAATCACAGATGCGGTTAATTACATTCTACTTAAATAAACTATTGTTTATTCTTTTTGAGCATTCGATTTTCATATTAACGTAAGACTGAGTTAAAACGTGTTCGCAATACTACAATCTCCCATTCGAATTGACCGATAAATTTAAGTACCATGAAAATGACAATTTAGAGAAAAATAAAGTAATAAGCTTCGATATTGTGTACTTTTACAGTTAATAATTTCCTCGCGTATATGAGATTGTAATAAACAAAAAAAAAAAAAAACAAAAAAAATTCTCGTAAAAATTTTGTTCGCATAAGATCTCAACTAATTTTTCACGATTAACCAAATGACTACTTTGTATTTTAAAAATCGCAATTCTACATTCAATAGTAGATTAAGGGCAATATTATTTATTGTACTTTAAACAAATGGGATATAATGCCAATAACATTTTACAAGCTGACGTATTTATGATTAATGAAAAAACTAAATCTTCTCTTCTGCGAATTGATCTTTACAGTGACAAGCATGAAATTTATCATCTTCACGATAATAGACGATAATAAAAAGAAAACTGTTGGATTTTATGTGGAAGGAGAAGAATAAGCCTGTCTATCGGCAGAGTAAAGTCCCGATGAAAAAGGATGTATAAATGTGCTAAAGCTGCGGTGAAAAATTCTCAAATGACTGGAACGTAAGGTCTTCGTCAATTTATCGTGACGCATTGCCTTTGAAATGAGTCGCGCACGTCCGTTTGAATTCCATGTGCGGGCGGGAGGAGGGAGGGGCGATTTGGAGCGAGCGTCATCGTCGAGACGCTCGGGCAACGACGTAATTTCCAGATCGCCGAGGCACGAGACGCACTTTCACGGTGAAACGAATACGCGATCGAGGAATGCCCGTGTCGGTCGTGTTGCGAGACAGGAACTTCGACGACGACTCCCCGGTCGTCTTTGCGGAGGCCGCGGAGGGATGCCAATACGTCGCAAAAGGAAACCGAGCCTCCATGGGGGTCTTTCATGTTCGCGAAACGCTTTAAGCCGCTTCAAGCATGGCTTTAACCAAAAAATATAACCACATACCGAGCGAATATCATATGAGACAAGTCTGTGGGAGGAAGTATTTTGTGAGCGGCATATCCGCTTGAAAGTGCTTTATTAAAGTTAATCAATGATAATGTATTGCAGATATCACTTATTTAATGTAATACATTTGCGTAGTGCAGTGCAATATATGAACACGCTAACACATAGGCACGGATACAACAATGCATCGACACAGTATCACATACATAAGCACACGTATATTATGCTTTTTACCACAGTTAATGTACTTATACCATCTTATATAAAGTTTTTAATACCACTGATATTATCAGTGAATGCAATAATTTCAATAAAAATCATAATAAGCTACACAAAATATAAATGTCTTATTTGAACGATGATTTATTATAATGGAAATTATTTACAAAAAAAAAAAAAAAAAAAAAAAAATTCCACACAATTCTGTAAATTTTATAAAACTATCGTCAGGCGAAATACATTCGAAAAAACATTCAGCCATGCGGATTTAATGAAACTTTTCCCGATAACGTTCATACACTTGTTATACATACATTACATAATTACGTAATATTATTCCGTATAAAGTAGACTGATTATATTATTATTGTATTCGAAAATATTTATCAAATAAAATTTAAATTATGTAATTATAAAAACCATACTTCAAGGATATTGTATAAACATGGAAATTTAATTAAATATTTAAAAGCTACTATTTCATTCATTTACAAAGCTTCGTGTCATTTTAAAACAAATTGATATATGCTAAAAATACTCTATAATTATATAAAAAAACTTTCTCTTTTATCGTTGGTTGCAAATGTAAAAACGAGGAAATAAAGGCGTAAAAAAAAAACATTTTTATTATTATACAATTTATTAATATTATTCTCCAGCATAATGTGTAAAAATCTTTGCTTCCCAAATGCTCTCATATTTTGCTGTACTTCTAATATTTAAATTACAGACAGCCAATTAATTATTTCAATAAATCATTAGAATTATTCATTTTCATTGTAAGCACTTGTACGAATTAAAAATCAAGCGAGATCATATTATAGAATTTTCCACAAATACGCGAAACATAATCACGGTAATGGAGGGGGGAATTTCAATAATTTCCAAGTGCGATCAAAGTGCCATTCACGAAGGCAATTGTAAAATTGGTACGCATACGCGATATAAATGCAGATTGCTTAGTTTGAAGTAAACTTTAGTGTTTGATAGGGACGTGGCAAACTGACCATAAATCGGGAAACGACCATCTCGCAAACACATCAGCCAAATGTAGGAAAACTCTGCGTCAACTTTCCATTAATATTATCTTTATTAATCAAAGTTTATGTTACGCTAACAATTTGGCTATTATATTTCTCCGATTAGTCAACATTGTAAACAAAAAATTTCTGAAACCATGATGCTTTTAACGTTAGTCCTGTACCCTTCGGCAAAAGAAGAATATTGCTATCAATGGGTCAACGATATATTAAAAAAAGCATTGGTATAAAAATTGTTGTCTCATTTTTATTGACAATTACTCTCACAAATATATCATATTGAAAATAAATATAACCTTGATGACGAGAGATTTCCTATAAAACGGAAGAAAGTTTCTGCAGCTCTAACGATATTTAAAAGTAATTGATCGAAATACTCGATCATCCCGTAAAATTATACATTCAAAACAAATGTTTTACAATAAGAGTTTAACAGTCGGAGAAGGAGCTTTAAAGGGCTATAGGGAAGGTAAAAGACATAAAGTCCAAAAGAAAGGAAGAAGGTGAGAGAGATAGAAAGAGAGACACAGAGAGAGAGAGAGAGAGGGAGAAAGAGAGACAGAGAGAGAGAGAGAGAGAGAGAGAGAGAGAGAGAAGCGCTCAAGAGGGCGGTAAAAGAGATCCTAGTATCCACGAAGGAGCAGCATCTTTGAACTTGACACGCGTCAGATAACTGAACGCATATCTCCTTTTCTCCTACTCATGTGCTAGTGAAAGTCACAAACTACCGTGATGGTACTTCTATTACTATTACCACTACAACAACGATCTCGCCACTTTCAAGAGTACTGCACACACCTACACGGTGCATTTATACTTTAAATAAACATTGGCTATTTGTGTTTTGATAAGTTACTTTAAGGTCACTAAAATTGCTATAAATTTTGTAATACGAAGGTACGGCCGATTCAGAAAAGTAATCATTAATGATTATTATTTATTATAATATTATAGGAATTTTATGTTGTACGCATTATTTACTAAAGTATTTAATACTTGTATTATTTATTCTTCATTATTTACATAATTTGACAGCTTAAGATTGAGCCTCGTTATAGCTACCCTTTGTATTTATTATAAATAACATAAAAATTTAACTTACAATGCTTATAATAGATCGTTAGTATATGAAAAATTTGAATAAACATAATTTTTTTTAGAACGACCTTTAACGTTTTCGATGTCGATAAATAATGAATAATATATAAACATATTTATAATTTTTTGAAAAAATTTTTAAATATTTTTCATTGGTAAAATAATGTAATCTTAATGCACGATTGTCGTTTAAAAGTTTTTGGAAAATATCAATGCCACATTCAAAAATATACTTTATGTTTTTAAAGGCTAATCCGAGAGCCGAAGATTAGCGAAGTTAATGTTATCCATGAATGGAAAAGCAAAAGCAATAATTTTCACGACCACATACATCTAGACTAATTAAAAGATATTTTACAAATGCACTTAAGCAGTTCGTCCGTCACTGACTTCCTGCCTACATTTCTTATGGGATGACATTTCCAATACCGAAACATTCTTCAATGAAAAGAAAATAGTTTCAAGCATAAAATACACGCGCCCGCTCACTTACTCACAAAGATAAATTATTTTCATATATACAACTCCATGTAAATATTGTCTACGATAGGGTGCAGCTCTGCTTTTGACTACTAAGTAGAAAAAAAGAGTCAATGGAGAGAATTTACTAGAAGAGTTTTCATTTATATAGACAAAAAAGAGATGGAATCGATATGTATCCGAGAGGAGAGGTTGATTCCCTCTATCGTTCTTACCTTCTAGTGGTGAACATTTGTGATAGTATCGCACGATACTCTATTTTTCCCGCATTCTGCCTTTTTTTATCTCTCTCTCTCTCTCTCTCTCTCTCTCTCTTTCGTTTGAAATATGCTTCTTGTAAAAGTAACCCTTGCCTCTAAATTATGTGGTTTCGTCTAAATTAGAACATTTTCATTTGCAAATTAAAAATAATTGATCGAAATTCATGCTACTTGCGATTTTATGTTGAATTGATCTATACGGTTAAATTAAAAACTTATTTATTAAGAATTTTTTTAAACCGCTAATTTTTAGGAGACACCCTCAATTGATCATACAATTAAAAAAATTATTAAATAATATCGTCTTACTTAAGATAATTTCAAATTAAAATCTGTGTATCTAGCAGTACCATGAAATTCTTTTTAAATATCCTTTTCAGCTTAAATCCTATGTAATATGATTAAAATTATTGTAATGTTAAGCAAAGTTTTGAGCGCCATTTTTTGTCAAATTTTAAACTAACTTTTTACGTATACAAAAGTAGCGAAGAAAAAAAAACTTTAAACTATTACTAAGCCTTCAAACTGTGCAAAACAAAAAAAAAACTTAATTGCTTATAACACACGCACGCGCGCGCGCGCGTGCACACACACACACACACACAGAATGAGAGCGGCAATTTTAAGTACAAATCAGCTATGTTTGACGTAAACTGTCTTCCATGCTCCTCTCACCAAGAATCGATTAAAAATAAATAGCTACACTTTACTCGTAACATACAATGATTCAGCAAGTGCGTCTTACATTTAAAGTACATAGCAATTTCGCTAGCAAGAAAGGAAAAAATATCCGAAATTACGGGTACTCGGAGTCCCCATGTTAGATTTTACTTAAAATTCGAGTCAAGCCAAACTTGCCGGAGTCCATAAGCGTAAAGTTTACTCAACGCGCGCCCCTCTCAACTTTCCAAATAGATTCCGAGTCGAGCCCGAGTAACTTTCGATCCGGATTTTTCGTCGCCCAAATAGTCCGTCCAATGCGTTACCCGCGAACTACCGGCAGGAATAGACAATCTGTTCTCGGAAGTAGCAACACAGAGGCACAATTGTCGACGTCTGCGAGAAATTATCGCCGAGACAGCCTTTAAGATGCTCTCACTCGTAAAATCTACGCCTCGGCGACGCTGGGAATTGAAAACTGAAACGCGAGATGCCTACCCTGAACGAACGAGTAGTTCGCCTGCACTGTTGGCTTCTTCTTATCGCGCTAGTATTTTAACGTCTGCGCGTATCTCATGCGTTTGAATGGCTTATTTGTTTGTTAGAGAGCGAAAGTTCAGACGCCAATAGCATAAGTTTAAAAGCAAAATGAGTTTCAAGGACTTCAAGTTGCAAAGCTTGTTGCTCGCATTCTAAATTTTATGAAATCATTCAATATTTATTCACATTTGTGTTTCATGTTTAAATAGTTTGTAAAACTTATATGAACAACTTAATGAACAACTTATGGAAGCTTTTTTACCGTTAGAATATAATAATCATCGAAAGACTAATTTCATTTGATACAATCAATTTCATCGCTCGAATATTCCAAGAAAGTGATTTACCATTATTTTAGTTATTTTATATGCAATTATGTATATTCCTTTATTTGTATTGAACTATAATGTTCATTAAACATATTTATAGTGAATTGTCATACAGACGTGAAATGTTAGCATTTATGTTAATTGTTAACTTTTTTTAATAACTTTTTTATTTGTATTTACTCTGAGTTGATGCATTAACCTCTCACCCCCCCCCCCTCCCCCATCGCTATTAAACCGGTGGTACGGCCTACCACCAACCGCGATCTGCGATCATACTGGTGGCTGGGATTTTAAACATTTGGTGAGCCAAACATATGAGATGTTTCACAACTATTTATTCGAAATTTTATTTTTTCTTATCTTGCTCGAAAATTACATCAAACAAATACAAAAAATAAGAAAAATTGAGAATGACTGTAAAACTGAAAGTTACTCTCTCTCTCTCTCTCTCTCTCTCTCTCTCTCTCTCTCTCTCTCTCCCTTTATCTCTTTCTATTTCTTTTTGTTTTTCGGTAATATATAATAAAACTTCACATTGACTTTATCAAGATAATAATAATAATAATAATAATAATAATAGCAGACAATTAATCGTTTTATTTTCATTAACAATTTAAATAGAAAAAATCATGCGTCGAAGGATGAAATTTTTTAACATAAAAATCCTCTCTTGTAATTTCAAGAGGATATGACAATATGATTTTTGGTTTTCGTATTCACCATATAGTTAATCTAATACAGAAGTTCTATCAAATTCTTTTTTACAAAGATGAAAATTGCAAATTTCCTATAAATATTAGTAGAGCAGCTATAAATATCTTGCATTATTTTATGAATAAGTAAATTAATTAATAAACTAATAAACTAATTAATTAATAATTAATAATTAATAAATTTCAATCTGCACATAAAATATAACGATTAAGAAAATGCTTCAAAATTATGGTTGAAAATATATTTAAAATTTTTATTTTTATTATCAAAATCTATGGGCAAGTATTTCTAAACAATGATAAAATTATCAAATTCTCAAATAATAAATATGTAATGAAATTAATTTTGTATCTTTTAATAATAATTAACTTATTATTATCTTGTGTTAGAGATTACAAATAATTAGTTAATGCAATTACAAAAAAAAAAAAAAAAAAAAAACAAATATATAATGTAAATACATTGATAACAATACTAAATATAATAACCATGTAAATAGTTTAATTTTAAGAAATAAATCAATAATTAATAATCTAATAAATATAGAAAAAGTATTGTATAATGTAAAAGCTGCTGAATATATATTTTATTTAATTTCCAACTACCCATAGCAATTAAATAATATTGTACTTTTAGTTTAAAATAATTACGAACATACGAAATAATAACGTGAAGTCCAATGGATGAAGGAATTGGATAATAAAATTATCTTAACATCCACGTGTCTTTAACTTAATTATTAGAAAGCTGTCAAATTCGACATTGAACGAGTCGGTTGTTAGAGAGAATAAAGAGAAGGAGAATATAGAAATTGATCAAAGAAGAAAATCCATGCGTCGAGTTAAGCTTTCATTGAACATCGCTTGTAATTTTTCATAGCCGGCAAACACGCCACTTGTAGAATCGAATAATGATAAACGACTCATCTCCGGCTTCAATAACCGAATCACTTTATCTGCTCGGCTATACAAACTTTCTCTCCGCTTCATGCAACAGCTATACCAAAAGAGATTACCGTCTGTAAATCAAAAGAAACCCTTACAGAAGGAAAAAAAGTGTGAAAAAAGTCAGACCTGGCTAAGATCGACAACCATTAAAAGTATATTCGTCGAGCTTTACCCTTCATATAGCCGTTATAGCCCTCCTTCTTCGCTTTGCTCTGTGTGTGTTTGGAGCGGTTGAGGTGGGTGGGGAGGGAGGGATGGGGAGGGGGGGGGGGGG
>NW_011948418.1:10343275-10381409 GCF_000503995.2 Ceratosolen solmsi marchali
GGGGGGGGGGGGGGGGGGGGGGGGGGGGGGGGGGGGGGGGGGGTATGCCGAACTTCAAAAGGTGGACGTGCCTAATCAGCTAAAAAAGTAGCGAGATTGCAAAACACAAACTTACTTATCGATCTAAGATTAGGCCAAAAACTATTTTCTTGATAGTCCTTATACTTTTCAAGATATTTCTCTATTCTTCAATTTTTCCTTTCATTAATCCCTCGAATTCCTCGAAAATGTAATGCTCGCGAGACTCGAAAATATACCAATGATGATAATAAACAGAATGAGTCCAAAAAAATGTTGACAAAATGATTTTATCACAAATTTAAAAAATGATATCTATATGTTGTATTTACAAATGATGTTGAAATAAAAAAATTTTGAATTCCATTTCAATATATACAGGAATATGACAAAACTTAAAATTATATATTCAATTTTCTTTAGTCTTAATACAAAATCATATAATTGTAAAATCGATGCTCGACGCGCTGCTTCATCGAATAAAAAATATTATAATCTTTATTTTACAAGAACAATGCTTTCCATTATTTTTTATACACTATTATGGCTTTACATGTTTCTTTTATTCAAGGAAACATAAATTTTTGTTAGTAAGGACCTTAAGAGAGTGCAACTATCCTCTTGTGTGACGGGAAATGTAGTTTTACAAAATTTATTTTTCTCGCAGGAAAAATACACATTGATATAGATTTTTTTCTACAGTATGGTTATTTTAAAAAAAATAATAAGAATAATTGCTTGACGTTTAAAAGGTCTAGGAAGACTATTTACTTCAAAGCTTTTGTAATTTCCCATAAGCATCATTTATTTTTTTAAGAATTACAATAAGAAAAAGTTAGTAAAATCTTCATTTAAGAACTAATATAAAGTTAAAGTCCAAAATATATAGCTTTATGTTGATGTATAAAAAAATCTCTATTAATTATCCAATATAAATTATCATTCATAATTGTATTAATAAATATATTTTCTACCTAATATAATTTCAGCTCTTATTTATTATTATTATTATTATTTTTTTTTTAAAGAAAACAAATTGAATAAAGATTCTTTATTTTACACATACTTATCCATGATTAAATTTAAACTACTAATGAAATATTGATAGAAAAATTTTAAATAATTTAATTTATTTTTTTTTTTTTTATAATATAGTTGAGGGCTTACACATATTTAATAAATGCATTTGAAGAGAGACAAAAAATTTCCAAAAATCAAGTGATTATTATCGTGCATAATTTATCGTAATTGATCATGTTAAAACGATAATTCTATCTTAGGATAATACATGCATACTTGTTCAGATATTACAATTGAATTAATTACTAATAATTGGGAATAAAATTGTGGTTGCAAATTAATTTACCAACACTAGAATTCAACGTTTATTAATATCATCTAATTATACGTTGTATTAGAATTAGCATTTACATATCAATTGTAATAATGGTTGTAAGTTTCGAGTTCGATTTACAAAAGATATATCACTCAGCAGTCGGATAATCTCATTTTCCAAACAAGAGCGTTATATTCTCATTGTAACCGCTTAGTAACCGATGTAACCGATTTAGTGTTCAAATTTCGTTTTTCTATTAAAAAAAAAAAAAATATTACAAAAAGAAAAGGAAAAAACTTGAGAACAATCGTTAAACAAACTGTATAAGAGACAACGAAGGAGAAATCCCGTATGTCGACTGGAACGGCCAAAAGTAAGGAAATAGATGGGGAAGTCGAAAGAGGTATGTGGGAACTCGTCATCACGACTGCTATATACTCGTGAAAAAGAGGGGGAGGAAGGAAAGAAAGAACGATAGAGTCCAGGAGACCGCCAGTCTCGGCCCCTTAGAACCCCGGAAATTGCCTAATGAGCCGGAAAAATCAAGTCGTCGTCGTCGTCGTCGTCGTCGTCGTCGTCGTCGTCGTCGTCGATGTCGTCGATGTCGTCGTCATCGTCGACGCCGCTGTTGCCGTTGCCGTCTTGAGGAGAGGCGAAACCTCACTCTCCCTTTGACGGGTCGCAACACGGTCTCGCGTCTAATTAACCATAAAAATAACGAGATTTCTGTGGTCTACGTCCGCTCCGCGACTCGCTTATTGCAGTCGATATTTTCTATACGCGCGTGAGTTTTTCGATTTTGCGTCTCGGCAGAGTAGAAAGACGAAGAGAAAAGGAGGGAGGGAGAGAGAGGGAGAGAGAGAGGGAGAGAGAGAGAGAGAGTGAGATAGCGACCGAAAGTTCCAAGGCACTTTACACTACTCTGTGTTTTTACCAGAGTTTTCACATTTTTTAGCGGAAAATGTAACTGAGTTTTTTTGAGCCACCATTCACCGTTTTTTATTAGCGATGAACTTTACACGAAAACGTAATAATTTTCACTTGGCCAAAGTTAATCACTCTATTTCCAAATTTTTATATATCTCTACAATAGCAAATCATTAATTTTAATTCGTAAAAAAGTAATATTTCCTAGAGAAGAAAATATTCTTCAATTTAGTATTATTGACTGAGGGCTGGGAATATATTTATTTTGCTATTTACTTCGTTGTATTTCTATCTGGAATAAAAATTAATTTTTACAGTATATAAAATAGACGATTTATGTTACTTACAATTGTTTAATTAAGAAATATACAATCATAAATTATCGATTATCCAAGCGTTCTCACTTATATCTTGTAATTAATTACTAATTAGCTTGAGCTTTTTTATTGTAAATTTTATTTATTGTCGTGTATGTGAGAGTGGATATAATTTTATGGCTAAAATTCTATGTAATTCCTATTGTAAGAAGCTTAATAATATTTAATGATGATTTATTCTCATCTGATATATGAGGGAAATTGATAGGAGCATTCAACATTAATGATAATTAAAGTAATTATTATATTATTACATTTCACCTGTAAAGACAAAAGAATGCGCTAAATAGTTATAATTATAAGAGTTGCGAGTATGTCAGGTAAAGTTTATCTATGACATTTGTAATACCAGTGGCGTTTACGAAAAGAAAGCGGATATTCAGCTTAAGCGTTAACCGAAATCCTTGTTGCATGTGTTGAGAGTAGTGTACGTTTGCGAAATCAAGAGTAACTCGAAGCTAAGCTAGAATTGTGCGATTTACCGAGCTCGAAGGAAAGAAAGGCAAAATGAAGAGGATGACTGGCCATACAATTCCGAAGCTGAAATCTCATAAAGGTAGGAAGGAGAGGGATATATGCAGAGAGACAACCCCTTGGGCAACTCGTTGGATTTGTCTCGTTACAGTTTGCATTGTGTCCTTGGGGCTGATTTGCGTCCCACCCTCTGCACGCATGTTTTCTACACTCAGCCATTCTCCTTTCCCCTCCTGTCTCTCATCATCCTCGTCCTCTCCTTTAGAACTCCGTATACCAATTCTTTTCGTTCCTACCATTTCTTTCGTGTTTATTTTTCCACGGTCCCCGCCACGCACCCTCCTACTATCGTTTCCTTTTCTTTCTTCTGTTTCATTTTCCCCGTTCTCTTTCTTCTTTTTTTTTTTTTTTTAATACCTTTTCTTTTGCTGCCTACGCTAAATTAGAATGCGAGACGAGGAAAAATATCGAGAAAGGGGAAAGAGAGCCTTTCTTGTCTTCGCTCCGCGTTCGACTCCTCGTTGGGCGGTCGAAGGATTTTTCTCCTCATTCCACATGTGCGTAGACTTTATCTAGTTAGAGATGAGAAGGAAGAAACCAAGGAGAAATAATTGTAATCTGGTTTTAGGAGTTTATATGGGATGAGGAACGCCCCGCTTGCATTTTGATCGCCTGCCAGATGAGAGTTTGATTTTCTTAGGGCTGCCGAGAGATGAAATTCGAGCGATTTTATTTACGCGCCACCCACTACTTCATCGTATATTTATATTTAAATAAATTTTTTCAAATCACAAAAATCATACACTTGACCGGTGCCTAATTGGTGCGTAATTGACCGGTCCCTTTATAAAATCGCTGATTAGACGAATTCATTACATGTATTGAAATACATCGATTGGTGTATTTATTTTATTTCAAGCTTAATAACAATAATCAATATTACAATTGTAACGGGCCAATTTTGCACGATTATGCAGTATTAATAATCAATAATCGACGATCGATCTCAATATACTAATAACTAGAGCGTGACTAGAGCGTGACAGAATATCGCCCTAACGACCCTCGTGAATTATTGCTCTAATTAAAAAAAAAAAAAAAAAAAAAAAAAGATATTGTGCTGTTTTAAATTTATAATAATAATAATAATTATTAAATATGAAGCCATTTGTTTGATAAAGATTATGATGTAGGCGGTAATTAAAAGGGGATTTACTCGATGCTTCTTTTTAGTTTTCATTCTGACGAGTAAGCCGGCGCTTTTTCTACTTGGAGTTTCAACTACCTAATTGTCGAAATTTCGAGCAATTTGAAAATTTGACGTGACTTATAAATCCGAGTAGAATGCCACGCGTTAAAAGCATCACGGAATGTCAAAAGCTGAAGATAAAGGGCTTCTACCTTAAAAGTTACATTGTCTCTCGAACGGAGGAGAGCCGATAGGCATCCAGTCGCAAGCTACCCCCTTCCCCCTGCTGTCGATGGCAACCATTTTTATTTCTCCACCCACTTCCATCGCCCTACCAGCCCCACTAACATCACCACCAGCCCCTCATCCCTCCCATACTCTCCACAATCCCCGCTCACCATTCATTTTCGGTTCCCGAACTCTTCCAATCCTCGATTCGCTCGCCCCATCACCGTCTCTTTTTCATTCGGCCTTCACCGCTCTCATTCACTCCATTTACGAGAAACGCGCCCCGTCACGCCTCGAAGTCTCGCGTGTTCACAGGCGTGCCTAGATCCGCCTGATACGATAATTAGATTCTTTTCCGAGGAACGGGGAAAGAAAAGTAGTTTCAGGTAGATTTAGAAGAGTAGGAGGGGGCAGAAGCGGCTGCTGAATGCTGCGTTGGTGGCGTCGTTGGTCGGGCCGCTATGCGCTGCGATTCAACGGTTAAAATTATTTGTTGGACCGAACGGAAAACTTTTATGCTCGCGGATCGATGGAAACTTTATCAATCCTCGCCAATCTATCCTTTTATTTTTGCTTACAATCTCTCCATAATTATGTATCTATAGATTTCCTTCTACCACGCCATCTTCCTATTGTCGTTAACGTCGATTACCATCTATTCTACTCTGTGATCTTTTCAATTCTACGATTTCGAATAGGTCCGACGACTACATGTATTTTACATTTCTTATTCCTTTCAAATTATTAGAAATAAAAAATTTTGGCAAGCGAAAAGTGTATACCAGAGTCGAAGCTTACAAATGTGACATCTACATTATGTTTCCATTTCGTTCCATTTCGTTGGCTGTGACTTTCATGCAAATCACACTTCGTTAAATAAATTTAACAAATAAATTCGAGATTTTTATATCAGTAAAGCATCGCTTAATAAAATTGACTATAATTTTAACATATTTTACTAGTTTATATGAACAGAAGCAGCTATTAAAAAACAAAAATGTTTAACTATTCATTATTTTTACGTTAATGAAATAATATTACAATAAAGAAATCATAAAATTGTTGTAAACTTATGTTAATGTTCTTCTATTATTATTTACTCTTATAAAATTTTTGAAATATTGATATTCACTCTAATATAACTGTGTATATAAAAAAAAATTTATTTTAAAATTATAAACTGTTTAATTAATCGAACCCTTAATATCGAACAAATAAATATATAATAATTTCAATTATCTCTTTGTTAACAAAAAGTCAGAAATATTATTTCCTGTACATAAATTAACAAGATTAATGTTTTTAAAGAATTTTGAGCTAATAAGGAATCGATGTATAATATTGTTATAATTAAATAATAATATTCTTAATTAAAATCAGTCATTCCATATAGAGCCACTTAGCAAATTAATTTAAATTGTAATTTTAAAAAATGAAATATCATCAATATAATTATACATTTATACCTAATATCTTAGTAATAGTAAGTATTACATATATATGTGCATATATATATATATATATATGTATATATATATAGTACATAAATAATAAAATCAATTTAAATAAAAAATAAAAATAGAATTTAACTTACAAAAAAGGCTTGGAAAATAATAATATTATTTTATCAAATAATTTTAAACATTTAAAGGATTTAAATATTCATCTGTGTGAAAATAGTTGTTCATATTAGGTTATTATTATCTCATTAGTTTATAATATTATATTATATTATATATAAGTGTGATCAATGTATATTGATTCATTATGAAAGACTACTCCATTTTCGGTACCATTTTCAATGTTAATTTAGTTTTATTGCAAATGAAATATAATTCTTTATCAATGAACCGTTATTATTTGCACGCAGCATATCAATTCACAAAACAATAAATCCAATTAAAAAGTTAAAATAACAATCTAACATTTTATTTTGAACAATGAAAATCATCGATTTCTATTCAGATATTTATACGTAAAATAATGTATTTACTCATAAATAATAAAAAAATAATTCTATGTAATAGAATAGTATAAATTTGTCGCAATTTATATTTGGAATATGATCCAAAATTAATATTATTGCTCAGTATATATATGTATTGCTTCAATCAAACTATATCAACAAGGGTTAATCGTTTTGTCAATATATTAAAAATTTAATGTTTGAACAGAAAATTCGTAGGTAAAATATACGGAAACATAAAATTGATCGACATGTGCAAAATTAATGTGATAATAAATAAGCAAAGTATCATTACCGTGTGATGTAAAGTAAATTACAGGTAAATATGAAAAATTAATCAGATACATAGAGCATCCTTGTTTTTGCAATATCCCACAGTCAATTAGTTCTCCTACTTCTGACTTACCTACATTAAAATTGATCTCAGTGAACCATTATTCATTGGAGCAGACTTGCAACATTATAAAGCGTGCATTGTAAAAGAAAAGTAGGAAAAAATAAAAAATAAAAAATAAAAGAATAGTTAAATATATATATATATATATGTATATATATATATATATATAATAATAAAATCAATTTAAATAAAAAATAAAAATAGAATTTAACTTACAAAAAAGGCTTGGAAAATAATAATATTATTTTATCAAATAATTTTAAACATTTAAAGGATTTAAATATTCATCTGTGTGAAAATAGTTGTTCATATTAGGTTATTATTATCTCATTAGTTTATAATATTATATTATATTATATATAAGTGTGATCAATGTATATTGATTCATTATGAAAGACTACTCCATTTTCGGTACCATTTTCAATGTTAATTTAGTTTTATTGCAAATGAAATATAATTCTTTATCAATGAACCGTTATTATTTGCACGCAGCATATCAATTCACAAAACAATAAATCCAATTAAAAAGTTAAAATAACAATCTAACATTTTATTTTGAACAATGAAAATCATCGATTTCTATTCAGATATTTATACGTAAAATAATGTATTTACTCATAAATAATAAAAAAATAATTCTATGTAATAGAATAGTATAAATTTGTCGCAATTTATATTTGGAATATGATCCAAAATTAATATTATTGCTCAGTATATATATGTATTGCTTCAATCAAACTATATCAACAAGGGTTAATCGTTTTGTCAATATATTAAAAATTTAATGTTTGAACAGAAAATTCGTAGGTAAAATATACGGAAACATAAAATTGATCGACATGTGCAAAATTAATGTGATAATAAATAAGCAAAGTATCATTACCGTGTGATGTAAAGTAAATTACAGGTAAATATGAAAAATTAATCAGATACATAGAGCATCCTTGTTTTTGCAATATCCCACAGTCAATTAGTTCTCCTACTTCTGACTTACCTACATTAAAATTGATCTCAGTGAACCATTATTCATTGGAGCAGACTTGCAACATTATAAAGCGTGCATTGTAAAAGAAAAGTAGGAAAAAATAAAAAATAAAAAATAAAAGAATAGTTAAATATATATATATATATATGTATATATATATATATATATATACATTCACAGAAGAACAAGTAAACCTAACAGTCTAACAAAAAAAATGTTTTATAATTTAATGCCCAACTAGTGTCCAGTTTCCACAGACTAAAATTAAAAATAATGAGCCTCGGGTGAAAAAATTTCGATAAATGAAAAGGGAGGAAATGTAAATAGAGTAGGATAAAGACAAAAATAGTGCGGTAACCGCGGAATCCAAGGTTGACAAGCGGAGATGTGACAATGATTTAAGGCGCGAACACCAAGGCAGAGGATCGATATTCCAGTGCACTACAACTACAGTTACTGTGACATCTTGGAGTTGTTGCGATGCTCGCAGTTTAATGCTGGGAGATGGATCTTAACTAACTAAAAACAGATGCTGTAACGTTGGCTAATTTTCCCGGAGTAAAAACAAAAAATTAATGAACATCAATAGTCGTTAGATAATAGGACGTCGTCGTGCGAGAAGTTAGGGAATGTTGAGCTTTAATTCTAACTGTTTGGTACATGGGCTCGACATTTTTTTTCCCTATACGTATATTGTAATAAGTCTTCGGTAAATTTTCTATTTCATGACTTTGTGATGATTATACGATTCGTACTTGTTTATGAGTAACTAAATAACAGTCATTTGAAAATTACAAAGACGAATATTTAATACGCGAGAGTTTTTCAATTACGTATTTAGAATATTTGTATTAAGAATACGAATTTGGAATAGCACGGTACAGTAAAGAGAGCTTATAATTTGATTAAAATGAGAGTTTAATAATGTATCCCACATTTATAGCTTAAGAATATCATCGTACTTAATTTTCATTTACTACGAAAATTTACTTTTATAAATTTCTGGTTAACTTTTCCCAAAGTTAATCGCGTGTTATTAGTTTAATACATTTTTTATGGTTTTGAAAAGTAATTATGTAACTTAAGATCCTTATAAATTGTCACGGTCACGGGTAAATGAAGAAAAAAATTATCAGCTCGTAAATTAGTCTTTTGTGCTTCCAGGCATTACTTTTTATGAAATATTTACCGAGAAACGTTTTAAAATGGATATAAATTTTTATATAAACTTGACAAGTATCGAACACTTGAGAATACTTAACCAAGCATCATTAGTATTTATATTTCTATCCAAGTACGACAAAGTAAGTGAAGACAATTATGTAAAGTAATGTTTAATAATATGCAGCGGATAAAATAATAATTCGATATCAATGATATTAATATAAGACTAATATTGTTCTGGGAGCGGGGGGGGGGGGGCAATAAATTTGAAATTAAATCTAATTTTTCGGAAATAACAAGAATATGTGATATATTTTAGTACTTGTCCCTTATCGCGATCCCTTACAAGTTGGATTTCATCTATGCCTATATATATGTGTATATATATATATATATATATATATATATATATATATATATGTGTGTGTGTATATATATATATGTATATATATGTATATATATGTATATATATATATATAGATATATATACATTGGTCCGATAATCTACTGCTTACTATAAACAATATTCGTTTTTTTTTGTGACCCGAAGTAGCGAAACGCTAAAGTCGTAATTATTCCATTCTTTCAGCGAGTTCGCCAGAGCCCCGGCAATGCCCGTACCTCGGGAAATTCACAGTGACCGGTTTGAATGGGCACTCCCAGAGCAAGAGTCCAGCCTCCTCGTCCCGCGGCAAGGGATATAAAAGCGAGAGAGTGAGACATGGCCAGGAGAGGAAGCTGGAATTCGACATCCAGAAGCGGCGAGGCAACAATCAGTATCTCATACACGAGCAGTCCCAGAGGAGGGTGAGGTCTGGCGTCCAACAACAGCGGCAGCTGGTCGATAGCCAAGATCCCGAGGAGACGGTAGAGGAGCTGCTGATGAAGAAGAAGCTGTCGGCTAGAAGGACAGGACATCCATTGATAAGAGGCGACAACCAGTCGTTGTTCGATAGTAAGGACTAACATTTTCCCTTTTGTTTGTGCGCTTACGACAATTGCTTCTCTGCTGCGGCATTTAGCGAATGCTTTTATAAATCAAACTTAATTGTTCGATTATCTACTTTCATAATGCACGTGTCACCCCAGCTGGGAAGCTGATAAAATTTTAATAATAATCGCGGTTGAATAATACATATGAAATGAATGGCATTGTCGCGTAAGGTGAGCCTTTGATTATCGGCGACAAATTGAATCATTGTAACATCAACAACGAGAAAGTTGATTTTCTAATTGTTACTTGTCTAATTGTTTACGTAATCGATCGGTAATGGTAAGCTAATAGCAATTTTAAACTAGGTACGATACCGAGGTCGTCGATTCGAATTTCAAGTATCTCGTCTCAAATTGAAATCGACCAACTTTCGATATTTACGGCTCCGGCTCCATAACTTTTCCCAAATTTAATAATAAAAATGCCAATTTCTCTTAAATTTCGAATTTTAAAGCGCGATCGAAACTTCTTCAAGATGTGGAATTTATAGTTGATATTATGACGCGCGACGCAAGAGCCAGCAAGAGAATGAAAATAAAACGATTGTACGTACCCGCAGGAAAGTACCGAACGAGACGCGAACCAAAATTGGAGGACTTCCAAGCGGATATGGACGACTTTGCACAAATGCATCGGAGCTGGGGTCCTCGGAGAGTCACGGATGACTCGCAGGATCGTAATATCGAGGAGGTCGCCGAGGACAACTACTTCGCCGATTACATGGAGGAGGTCGCCGAACCTCTGAAAACGCGCGTCTACCCGAGATTTCTCAGCTATGCCGACCTGTTAAGACTCAAAAGGGATGCGGAGAGGGAGGAACGGGAGGAGCTGGACCACAGAAGGAAACGCGAGGAGAGCGAGGAAGAACGACCGAGGTGCAACTCCGACATAACGACTTTGACCGTGGGTTGCTCGACCGCTGATAGGATGGAGTTTCAAAGCGACTGCGTTGACGAAGACTTCGTCACAGGTGGGTTCTGTTCTCCTCTTATTCGGGACTCCTCGCCTTATGAGGTAAATAAGATATACTGAGAGACGGTCCGATGAAAGCGAGACGCGACGAAACATCTTCTAAGGCGGATACATGGCAATATCGTTTAATTAAGGGAACTTGGTCGTTTTGTGACAAGGGGAACGCCACTCGACACTGTCATCGTAGAGTCTCACGACCAATGATGACAAAGTATAAGGGAGTAAATGAATATCCGGTCAAAGATATTTGTATAATTGGAAATCTCCTTAATCATTAAATGTACAAAACGAGCAAAGTTATGCCCCTCCAACTGATACGTCTAGTTTTAGGTATGATTATGTTTATTTTATTTATTGAAAGTCTGCTAAATAGATAAAGCTTCCTTATAACATTGAATTAATTTATGCATTAGCTTCAACATTGTACATGACCTTGTTTTTCCTAATATTACATTATAATTACGAGGTGTTTAATTTTACAAGACAAATGTAGTCTTATGATATTATAGCAATAATAGATTAAAATACAGTCACCTATTATTAGTAATTGTTTATAAATTAACAAAATAATTTATTTAATATAATGCTTATTCTTATATCTGAGCTAAATATAATGTGGCATATTGTAATTTTTGCAAATTTATTTTTTACAAACTTTCGTGCCTTATATAATATTGATACAACTTAGAGAACTTATAGAACGTAATTCCAAATTGATGACATTAATGTATTTAAGCCATCAAGTATTTATTCGCAATAATTATCCATCTTACGCGTTTAAATATATAATTGTATAGAAAATGTGAAAACGTCATTTGTAATCTTTAAAAAAATAAAAAAATAAAAAATAACACATCTGCAAAAAATCTACAAAAAATTTGAAACAACAATGTTTTTATCGAATAATCAAAAATTCTTGCTAATTAAATAAGCCTTTTCTAATAATAATAACAAACAATAAAAATTCTTACGAGGAAATACTTTAATATCTTGCGTAAAGTTAACGTAATATTGCAATATTTTCTCAATTACTTATAGATATATTGTTTTTATTACCTATATCGTCGTGCCTTATCTATATTATTAAGAACATCTAATTAATTCAAAACCCTTGAGAATTCATACTTGGAGTATAATATTTTTTACTAATTACCCAGAATGAATAGAGCCTAAGTCATTCGTTCATTATTGCAAAGTAAAATTAATATTCATAATCAAAATTTATCTTGAATTTAATATATTGCTTAATTTAATTATTTATAGATCTTGAAGCTTATAAAATTTATATCTATAATGTCTGAAAATAATTATTCCAATTGCATTATAAAATTAAGCCAACGTATATAATACATGGACTCTTAAGCGATGAATTATCTACTTTATTCAATCATTATAAATAAAAAATTAGCATCAATTTTTAATTAATTAATAATAGAATTTTCTTGTAATAACAAGCAGGAAAATTAATTAAAAAGTTGTGCTACTGAGCTTGGAAGAGTGACGTCATTCTCCCTTTATACGTACTAGTCTTCACTGACTTTGGTACTTAGCCCGCTAATATATACGACCTCATGCCTTACGCACTGCTTTTGTTTATTAAATCTTTGCCTTACGAAAATTTTAAACTTTCAGAGATTGCCAACAATATAAAAAAAAAAGAAATTAATTTTTCAACTATTCGTCAGAATATTATCGGCTGAAGCGCATATGCCAATTATTAAGAAAAGAAAAGTCCTTTTAACGGGCTTCTTTACAATTAAATTGTTTATATTAAATTGTTTATATAAGCGAAATGTTAAAATAAAAAAAAAATAAACATATTTTTTGACGACAAAGTTCTATTAACTAAAGAATGTAATATAAATTTAATTGGAAAATTTTCATCCAATTACATATACCCTTTTTATCGAATAATGACAATTAAATTATTCATTACGATAATTTTAGATATTAGTTTGATGAATTATAATTACAAAGATATGACATCTGGTAAATTTATTTTTAACTAGAAAATATTTTTATGCCAATTAATTAATCCAAATTGAATTAAAGAAATTACAATTCATTAAAAGTTCTTTTTGTAATAATGATAATAAACGAATCAAAATTTTGCTTAATTCAAAAATTCATTTAATCTATCTAATTTCATTATTAAATTGAAACGATGGTAATATAAGGCATTCGTTTGAAAGAAAATATTATTATATTACAGTGTTTGCTAGAAAATTTTATATAAAATTCAATACTTGTAATGGGATTTCACAAATGCAACATAATACTAACTCTAGACATTTTTTATAACATTTCTATCGAGATAAAATAATTATAACTGTATTTTATTTACGTAGACTCGCACATAAGCATTTTACGTAATACCAGGAGCATGTATAAGATTATTATCCATGTGAATCAGTGGATAATAGCGAATTGTAGACGCTGAATAATCATCTCGTAATAGTTATATTTCATAAAATAGGTTATAAGCAATTCATTCAATTTCATAACTTGATGAACGTACACCATCAATTATTAAATTGTTAAAAAAAAAAGTTTAATAACATATTACTTGTTATTTTGGCCTTGCGCTTCGAAGCAAAACAAATTATAAGAACCATCAAAAAAATAAAAAAAAAAATATATACACTAGTATCAGTGGATGATATATGTCTTTTCATTCTTTTCGTGCTTCTTTTTTTGTTATTTTTAATTTTATATATATATATATATATATATATATATATATATCCATGACGCTATGAGCATACTGTAAAAATAAATGGAAAAGTAAACGTAATAATTCAATAGATAAATTATAGATAAATTCATGTTCTAGCAATAAACATTAAACTCTAGGTACGATGAATTTTGATCGTCCTCCGCGTTAAAAGTTCTTTACGCACTTGATATATCCAGTCTTGCACACGCTATATTTTATCACGCCTTATTCACTTAAAAAGATGTATTAAAATAAAAACAAAACAAAACAAAACTCTCGTGGCTCGGCTTAGCCTAACGAGAGCATCCATCATTAGCATCCTATTGTGCTCTCGTATTAACGTTGACACCTACAGGATTAGCCAGTAATAACGGTCAGAAATTACGGCTCGCAAAATTGGGGTGCACTTCCTCACTAGAGCAATCCTCTCGCTCCAGGGCAATCGCGGAAGGTCCTCTTACCGCGGTCCGCGTGATCTAAGGCGATGGCGCTTGGGCTCGCATTCGCATCCCGCAATCGCCGCACCCAAATGTCAATAATTACGTGCCCGGGCCGCAATAGAGCCCGCGGCCCCAAGATCTACGAGAAGCCTGGCATGGCACGTAATATCGATTCTCCGCTCGCTTATTCGCAGCATACTCGTGTCACGGACGCTGGTTCGACGCCGAGGGCACGCAGTTCGTGATAGCGACGCCGCTGGCGCGACGCAACCCCGCTTCCTGGAACGGCCCCGACGGCTCGAGGGCCCAGCCCTATAGGAACAGCCGGAGGCTCTGCTTTATGTACCGGGAGAACGGTGGGGTCGTCAGCCTGACGGCCAGTCCCGTCGCCTGTCAAAGGGGTATACCTCCGCCACCGCCCCTCCTCGCCTTCAACGCCACTAGCATCGGTAAGCTAATCAACTGTTTTGAATAATTTATCGTAAAAAATCGTTATGCAGCTGGATTATTATTAATATTCATGGGCTGTGCTGGCGGCACAGCCTCGTGTTTCATATCATTTTGTAAATTAACGAACGGCGCCTTTTCAATGTTAATCCTAAGATGACATTTGATAATTCGATATAATTCACTTGTCACTTGAGGGATTATTAGTCAGAAGCTTTTCATTTCGCTTTTCAGCGTTAATTACAAAGCGCTCAAATATTGAAATTTGTTAAGTATATTCCATAATATCTTTGATTTTTTTCTATTTATCGTGATTAATATCGAATTTGGCGACTAATGACCCGGGAATTGGAGACGGCTCGACTTCCTTTAATAATAATATTAGCTTGAAAATGTTGTTAAAATTTTAAAAAATTCTAACTTTCCTATTGCCTTTTTGTATTACATTTATATGGCCAGAATCGGTTATGGGTTAATAAAGTGAATCGTTTCATGAATTGAAAGAAAATCACATTGGCTGTAATACCATATTGCTTTGCCTTTCTAGGTCAATGTATGGACGGCGCCAGTAGCTTGAGAAATCAATCGATTCACCTAATCCTGTCAGCGTTGATCCTGTTCCTCGCCGCATTCAGGTGATTCTAAATACCAAAGTCGTTAAGAATAACGCCCGATACCTCGAACAAGCAATCAATCAGCAGAGTAGGTGCGCTTGAGCTCTTCAACTCTGCTTGTCTTCGTCAGGTGAGGATGGGATGAGTGAGGAGAGATGATAATCAGAGAAATTGTATCTCGCGAGCCAATGCGTCATGTATGCAGATACGCATACGCAGAGAAGAAGATTTTTTTAACGCATTTGCGCGGACGATCCTATTAAGCCTGCGGCGCCCTTGCGCGCACTACCAGTGAATATCGAAGATTTTCATACGGCCGAATAATACGATAAAATGTTAATTGAGTTCCAAACTGAACATTATCTGCTCCGTTAGCATAAATAAATTGAACAGTTGAAACTTTTCATCGAGATGCGACGTGCTTTGGTGATTAAATTGAAGTGAACAAAGACGACAGAATAAAGGACATTAATGTACAGTTGACGATAATAAATAACAATGAGAATCATTTGGAAAGTTTAAATTAATCGCGAAAGATTATCGACACCAACTCGGTATTTGAAATAGATAAGCTTGTATTACTAATCAACAATATTTTGTACTGATTCAAGTAGTCTGACGACTATTTAAAATACCTTCGAATGTATCGGCAACTTTTCAAAGCTGAATCAATGACATTTCACGAATTACTAATTTCGCATAATAAGTTTGCAATTCATGCATACTTTAACCTATGAATTACTTAATATTTACCTGTTATATTAAAGTACCGTTAAGTTAACTTTAGGTAGTCGAATGAATGGGTAAGTACAATGTTTAGCGAGGCCAAGGCCATGAAAAATAGATTTCTGTGAAATCTTGTCGAATTTCTAGGCAATACCATTATTATATGATATGCACGAAAGGTGTAAAATTATGCATTAAAGACTAAATGGTAAGACGGAGTCTTTTTGACGAGATGGATGAGATCATAATGAGTATATTAAGATAAGGAAATAGGTTTATAAATTTAGCGAAGGTAAGATTTAACGAAATATACGATACATAAATAATTATGGGTTAGACCATATCATAGAAGCTCATTATGTAAGAAAAACGATGATTTAACGTTCATTACGTGCTGCAAATAACGCAGGATAATGTGCATAATAGAAAAAGGACAGGTTAAATGTACGTGTGTACGTGAATAGAAGATGCTAGAAAGCAAAAGGTGGGGAGCTTGATTCATTATATAAGCTTTAGGACGAAAGCACGATGAGTTATATCCTTAATCTGTATCTGAAAGTTCTTGCTTTAATGCCGAGTTTGTACATGAGTGGGTATAGATGTGACTGTGTGCGAGAATTTATGTATGGAAGAAAGAGAAATTACGCCGATAATTTCAAGGGTAAGAATATATTGAGGAAGTCATCAAAGGTGATTTATTCATAAATGACATAGCGTAAATATTATCACGCAGTATAATAAGAGGAGAAAAATGATTATCTAAGTGACCTTCTAATAGACACTTTAAAGGAATAAGAAATAAATGAAGTTAATCAGTGAAAGACAGTTACGAATTAGAATAAAAATCTTCGGTTTGCCCGAAATTTAAAACACAAGTAATATATTATTTTTAAAAATACAATAACTTAAATATGGTATCATAAAATTTTCATTTATAGTTCAATCTCGTCAAAGATGTTTTAAGACGTACTTTTAGATAATTGGCGTCATCATACTCATCATCGGCAATCTTATTATTATTCTTCTTCTTGTTGATGTTGCTGTTGTTGTTATTGTTATCGTTACTATTATACACAAACAAACAAACAAACAAACAAACAAACAAACAAACAAACAAACAAACAAACAAACAAACAAACAAACAAACAAACAAACAAACAAGAAAAAAAAAGTCATGGTTTAAAATTAAATTCGGCACTGTGGAACAACGAATCATACTCCATAATGATCTCGAAATCGATCACTGAATACAACAAATAACGAGAGCAACAACGTTTTCATCGATGCAGAATCACCAATTACTGGATACCCCTCTCCGATAAAAGTAATTCTCCTCGAACACTTTAAAGTGTCTATTAGATTTCTTCTCAGCGAGACAATGGAGGGAAGAAAAACGATGAACACCGACAGGATAGAGGCGAAAGACGACGAAAAAAGAGTTCGCGAGAGATTCTCTTTCATCTCGGAACAATGGGCGCGATATGTAAATTGCTGTAACTGTGATTAATTTAGCGCCGAGACGAAATTCGAAATTTCACTGAGTGCATCTGTCTGATCGGAGATGTTTTTGTCTACTATACCCGTTTTCGTTGTCTCAGTCTCTTCATCGTTAAGCAACTAGGAGAGAAAATTCTACCGACAATGAACTTCTTCACTCTCTTTCTCTGTATTCGTATAAGGCAACGGGAAGAAGGTGAGGTGTTGAGATTCATAAATTACTTCAGGATTATCATTAGCTGAGTGAATTTCAAGTTTCTCACTCTTCTCATAAATACAGTCTTATCATAAAGATGTTTAAATTCATTTAGCATTATGTGACATGAATGTGATATTATGTTTTACAAAGAAAAAATGCAGACGACTATTTATGTTTCTATTTCAAAATATTACTGTGAATCATGTAAAATCGTGTAAAATAAAAAAAAACCGTAGACACGGTGTAAGAAAAATTTCAATTATGAATAATCGGTGTGATTAAAAAGCCACGATAATAATAAAATTAATTAATTCCTTATTTCATTGTCTTAATGCATACGAAAAATCATGAGACAATCATATTCACGTGAATATATATATATATATATATATATATATATATATATAAATATAAATATCATATAATAATTATTAATTTATATATTTACTAATTTATTTATTTATTATTCGATGAAAATTTAATTTCATATACAAAAGTAATAATTCCATATAAATTGATCGATGAAAGGAGATCGATAAAAAACAAATACCTATTTTCAAGGTTTTAGAATATTTTTCATATATACATATAATCATAAAATACATCAACAATGGCTCAAAAAATAATGTTACAATTTCTTTTATTACGATATTCTAAATATCTTTAGTATTGTATTGTCAAATAATTTTATGGTATAACAAAGAAAGCCTTGCCTTGCTTTATCATTTGAAATCTCTATTAACTAATTATAGAATATTAATTATTAAATAGGATCTTTTCGTTACTTTTCAACAACAACAAAAAAAGTTCTTAATATAAGCATAAATATATAAATTTTAATTTAATAAAGAATGTTAATTTACTTATAATATATATATATACGAAATAGAATGCAATCCTTCGTTATTTAAGAAACTCAATGCCAAGAATGGCTAAATAATTGTGCGATAAACAAAGAAGAAAATTTATTCCTTTTCTGCCTTAGTATCACAATTCAAAAGCAAGCAATAAGCAATAAAGTCAAATGAGAAAGAGAGCCTGAATATTGATGATAGAATCGTATGTTTAGTAACGATGAATTTTGTACATTATTCAGTTGGTATTTAATAAAATTAGTTTATTAAAATTCCATCTTATCGATTATTTATTTTAACAAGTGAATGAGTGTGGTGTGAAAATTTAAAAATAAACGTGGTTAAATTTTTTTTTCTTTTTTTTTCATTCAAATTAAATAATTGGACCTTGATTCAAAAAAAAAAAAAAAAAAAAAAAAAAAAAAAAAAAAAACAATCACTTTCTAAGGCGACAGTAATAGTGTAATTATAAAAGCCCAAAATAAGTGAGAGTAGAAATATGGAAGACAGCACGATAATTATTATATCTTACACAGAGTCTATATTGTATCATTAACATTGTACTGTACAATTATAAGTATCTTTGTAATAACTGATGAAAAATATCAGTATGTAGAAAGTAATATCGGAAGTTGAATACTTCGTTTTCTAAAAATGAAAGAAAAAAAAAAGAAAACAAAAGAAAAAAAACAGAAAAAAAGAAAAGGAATGAAAAGGGAAAAATGTGAAAAAAAAGGACTATAGTGAGTAATCAATCATGTAATATTAATAAAGAAAGTATTGTACGAATATTGGTACGAAAAATTATTAAAAATTAATTACTAAATTATTGCCAATATTACGTAAACAACCATCTAGATTTTATAAACCAAAACACAAAGTTTTGTTTTCTTCGTTGAATATTCGAAAGAACAAAATTGTTGTTGCCGAAATTTACAAAAAGCTTTTATTACTTTTCACCCAAAATTCGTACAATATATCTCTACGATCTTGTAAAATCATTGAACATTTTTATCCGCTAAGTAAAAATTATAATACTTGAGAAAGCCAATATCGCTATTTTGACACAGTACGACGCGAAGTAATCGCTACTATATATTCCCTTGTTTAAGGCAAATCAATTCTTATCCGATGCTCTGTTTATCCTCTAGATCATCGCGTCTTTTAATACAACGTATACTTTCATTGTTGTTCTTGCTTCTTTCACTTACAAAATACTATTAATCTATTTATGAAAACAAAAACAAACAAAAAAAAAAAACAAAAAAACAAAACAAAACAAAACAAAACAAAACAACAACAACAACAACAACAACAAAATTGGTATTTTCATAAAGAAAGCTCGCATTAATTATCAGTTAAATATTACAGCTTAACCCGAAGCCTTATTATGAAAATCCATAAAATAATAATTGAACCGTGACTTGGATTGCAAATTTAATAAGTTTTCAATACGGTTATATGACTTAAAATGTAAATTATTTCAGTAATATTTGCCAGACTACGTGTGAAGTTTATTCCATAATTCAATCTCCACTAATTCATTCGATTTAAAAATTTTGTGCTCTCTATCTATGAATAATAATGATGCAGCTACTTATATTGGCTTACTATCATTTAATGGGAATACGTCAATGACATAACATCAGCAAAGCTCTTCGCTTTCATTAGATGTATTCGCTCCAGCACATTATAAAGGAACTCGCCTCTTTATAGAGATGCAATTGAAGCGCTCAAGCATCTCTAACGAGGAAATACGCAGAAATAACTGAAAAAGGAGCAAAGGGAAGAATCGCCCTAAAAGAAATAAGAACATTGACTGTGAGATAAAATATCGGGGGCACGGGCACGGATTCAGATCGCATCAATAGATGAAGACAAGACACGGCATAGGAGAATAAGGGCGATGTCTCTTTATCTTTTTCATTTTATTATTATTATTTTTCTTTTTTTGTTTCTCCTTTCTTGCCTTATTTCACTTACTATTTTTATTTGATTTCTTTGCGAGGCACGCGTGTGTTTGTATTGGTGCTTTTATAATGCATAGAAGCTCTTTTGCACACGAGCTGCTTCGCGCACGGGAATCAAAGAGTAAGGGCCACCGGAGCTTCTCGAGAGTACCATCTCGAAGACAACGGCCAAGGAATCGAGGTCAATGATTTTCCTCATCGTTGTCGCTTCAGACTAGAGAATCGATCGTTTTCCAACACCACGTATTCCATCGAGCGCGTGATGCTGGATTCTCTGGGCTCAGGCTCCTTTCTGGAAAGTGCAACCTCCGTTAAAAGTAAATCGTCAATTTTTGAATTACAAATATTATTTAGAATTTATTTGAAAATTTAGATCGCTTCAATATTATTCATTTAAAATTCAATCGTTGCAATTAACAAGTGATTTTAGACCTTACAGATAGAATATTTTTCATTAGTTCATTAACGTCTTTTATAAAAATTCTTGAAATATAATGTCTTTGGATATAATTCAAATTGATAGTCATTACTTATCGTAAGCGCTGAAGAAAAGTTTAAATTCAACAACAATAAAAATAGTAGTAACAATAACAATACGGTATTAATCTATTTATAATGATTTATTAATTTGCAGCTTAAAATTATTCTGATATTACAACTGACTATGAGAGTATTAAAACCAACGTATCTAACTTATTAGCTGAATATCAATAACAATAAAGATAAAAAAAAATAATTCAAAGAACAAAGTTAATTAATTAAAATATAATAATATATTATTTTACTTTATAATTACTATATTATTTGAGATCATTTATATATTATTACATTATTTATTGCACTTCTACAATCACGTATAAAAGTAAATTAATCATACAAAATTGAAACTAAAAATATTTAAAAATCGAATGCACGTGTATTTTTCTGTAATTCATACTAGAATGTACAAGGTTTTAATAAACATTAACTAATCATTGGATCAATATTAATAGCTAGATGAACGTGGATTTAATATAGAAATAAATATGCTCTCTATAAAGAAATCAATCTTTTGCATTGTTTGTAAAATAATTCCTTTGCATATTAGTAAATTTTCTAATTAAAAAATTTTTCATATAATTTAATGTTAAATATTGTTTCGTTTTTTAAATTGTTTGTCACAAAAATATTTATTATTTCTCAGCTAATAACAATGTTTGTGCATAAAAAATTTTTTTTTTTTTTTTTTAATGCACTTAAACTGTATGTTAACATCAAATTTATAGATTTTTAATAAAAAATATGATCAATAATATGTAAATAATTAATTGCTTTGTAAAGTGAGATAAAATCTTCTGCTAGATTTTATAAACGATGAAAACGGAAAATATAATGGTCATTTAATTGATAGAAAATTCACAATTCGTATTGCAACTGAAACCAAATATTATTTTTATTAATGAACATAGTTTATTTGTATGAGTGCTCGTATGAATTTTTTAGTAAATATTATATTTGATAAATAATTCAAAATTTTTAATAATTAATAGGAGAACAAAAATAATTGCAGCTTCATCGAATCTTTCTAACTATGTATAAAATTTAATTAAATACCGTTATATAAATTATTTTTAAAATAAATTCTCATTATTCTGCATTAAAGCATAACAAAAATAACTGAAAATGACAATCAAAGTAAAAACAGTGTATACGAAAATCGGTATACGTATCGATGTAACGAGACAAATGTCTAAAAACAACGGTGATCCTTCTTTGCAATCATAATCGCCCCACTGGAAACAGTTCCACCTCGGCGCGTATTATTAACAATAGTAATTCGCGATATCGTCAGAGAAAACATCGCTAAATTCCAGCAATTTGCACATGACGTACGTCATAATAACGCAAGAGAATAGATGCGTATCGCGATCAAACGAATGCGGTTGAGGGTCACGAAAAGAAGGCAACGAACCGATTGGCCGATAACGAATACACTTCGTGTCGAAGCGATAGTGGAAAAACGAGGCCGAAGCTCCCGTAAAAATAAAGCGTGCGAGAGAGAAAGAATACTTTCAATCAAGAAGTAATCACGACCAATTATCCTCGTGCCTGCGACCTATCAGCCATTACAGTTACGTACGACTTCTCGCGTCTCGAAGGAACTAGATTTAATTTTTTAAATATCCACAACGAGTGAATCGACGTTTCGTGTATCGCAATTTAATGTCACTTTAACAAAATATATTTGCATAGAATCTAAGGACGAATAAGATTAATAAGTTTCTGGCTGGATCTAACTTGTAATCCCATTTTCTGATTGAAAAATGCAAAACAATAATCGAAAGCTATCGGAGTATAAAGCATAAATAGTAAGAACGGATAAATTAATGTAATTTATTTGATATTATAGAATCGTTTAAAAGTATGCGATTTCGATATCATATTATAGCTCTAATACCAAAATCTAAACTTGACGAAGATAATTATTTAAATTAAATACACTACAAATAGAATAAAGATAACATAAAATATAAATTAAAGAAAATTAAAAAAAAAAAACAATTTATAATTCAATTTGAGCATTTAATTTGAGTAATCATGAAACAAAAAAGTTTGTGGAATAAATGACTTAACAGGATCGGATACAAAAGTATGTCGATAAAAGTGAAATAGGAAGACGAAATAAGAAGAAAAAAAGCGTCTGCAATAAAGGATATTTACTTTAATAGATAGTAAAACATAATTATAAAAATTTGTCGATGTAATTTCACAAAAAATATTCTCAAATTAAACAAAATTTTATCTTTCTAACAGATATTTTTATTTTTTATATATTATATTATATTATAATATCTTATATATATATATATATATATATATATATATATATATATATATATATATATATATATTATAATATATATTATAATAACATAATTTTTATTAATATTGTATATTGCAATTAAATACAAATGTTTTCAGTATTTAACAATAATATACGCAAATCGTTAAAATATTAATAATAAATATAATTATAACTATAACAAAAACAAGTTTTAAGTAGTTTTAATATACATATTTGTCTGAAACAATAGTTGAAAATTTGATTTATTCGCATTGAAAATATAAAGAGAATAGGACATATTTATAAATATAAATAGTTTTTTAAGTAGTAACGTCATAAATGTATATTTGAAGTTCAATAAAATCATTTCACTAAATTGTTACATCAATGCGACCTTATTAATTTTTTTACTAAATGATGTGTTCGTTTTTTCCTTACCTACTTTTAATTAATATAACAATTATATCTTTCGTCTATTAACAATAGAATATATATAACTAAAAACCGATCCAATAAACAATGAACTACTTTAAATTGATGCAAACGCGTTAAAATCGTATTGTAAAATTATTTTATTAATGAGAGACACAATAAGTTATGCGGAATAGAAATAAACATACGTTTAAACAAAAAATTTGTAATTTAACGATTCTTTGTACGATACGCAACTATAATAGGAATTTATTTGAAAAAAATTAATCAAAATGATTCCAATTGCATAACGGATGAATAATTATTTATATTCAAACAGAACGCCATATATGTTTTTATAAATTAAAATAGTATCCCTACTATTCTTATAATCATTTAACTATTTTTATTCATTTATTATTATCATTTTGTTATTATTTCATTATTTTTATTATTCCATTAAAGTATTTATGAATTCAATATCAAATATGATATAAAAAAAAAATAAAAATATAAACAACAATCCATTAAAAGTATTTAAATAAACAATAACAAATTTTCTAATTACATATACTTATGATATAATATACCAATTAATATGTAACGCAAATTGTGAATTTTGCAATTCACAGCTGATTTTTTTATTATATATAATTAAAACACATTGAATGTTTTTATTGAAAATTGTCTAGAAATCTTTTATATTTTTTTTTATCGTATCAGTTATTAATTACTTTACGATCACCGTATTTAAAGTTTACACGAGACTTCAAAAGATTTTTCTCAGATTTTTCCTACCTAAAGACATGCATTTGAAATAAAAAAGTATTTATATTATAAATCCATATAATAATAATTAATAACTTTGAAATCAATTATTGATAATATTCTTTTAAATATTATAACATCCAAAAAATCTTGAATGTAAAAATATATTATTTTTTTTTTAAAAAACTTAAAACTGAAATTATACATTATGAATTCCATTATAAAATGAAAATACGTTGTTAATAGTTGCAAATACATAAACAGTAACAAATAAATATAACTTTCATTATAACTACACTTGAAAATTATTATTATTAATAATTATAAAATTGTTATATATATATATATTTGTTTCAAACGTATCGTTGTATAATTTACGTAAATGATTATTATCAGTAATAAATAATTCTATTAATAACTAATTTAAGGAAAAACACATGCAATTGCATAATTGCAATGATTGGTCCATGAAATATTAATTTTCATATTAAATTAAATATAAATATAAATTCAAATTTAAACATTTGAACAACGTACAAAGTCAGCGTATTAATAAACACTAACATACAATTAAATGTCAAACGTGATTTGGCCTTTGTAACTCCTTTACAAAAAAATAAGAATGAACGACCATTTATAATTTTAAAATGACGACATTTATGTCATAGCTCATAAAAAATTCTTTCCTGTCTTTAACGAAGATCCATGATCAATCTTTTTTCTCCACTCCTTCATGGACATCACCGAAACGAGCAGTATATTCAATATCAGTTGGAGGTGCGTAAGATCTGCTCGATCGGTACTCAATTATACCGTTACAACAAGAAAAGAGTTCCTCTGTCAGATGAAATCGTCTCGGAGGTCACAAACACGCCCCGTTGTAGACTGTTCCAATAACATACAAGGAGAATAAAAACTCGATCGGCCATTTATGATGGAAAACTTGTTCAATGCCGTTGGTGCTAATATTTCCGGCGACACTAAATGTTTTGCTATAAATCCTTATATCTTTATTATAAATTCACTCTTATCAATGACTAAATTGAGTCAGGATAATATTATAATTTTATTGGTCTCGCGTTGTATTGGAATGGAATTTCAGTACATTTAATTTATAAACATCTACAATTTTGAATTTAAATCTAATTCAATTATTTATTTATTTATTTCTCGTATTAATTTGATAAAGAAAAAACATATCATATCAAACTTTATATTCTGTAGATTTACAGTAAATATGGTTACCTTTAAGGAGACAAAGAATTATGGAATCGATTATATTAGGTTTTTTTTTTTTTTTAACGAATTTACGTATTCAAATTTTTTATTTCATAAGACAAAGGCTTAAACCTCTTCTGGCTGATATATGAGACGAATTATTTACATACTTTCAATCTTGTTTAGTCATTAATAATATCATTTGGAAGAACTAGACATTTTAATAAAATGTAAAGGGAATGTTATACAAAAAAAAAAAAAAAACAGTTTTCCATATTCCTGGTAATTTATAATAATTTTCATTCAAACAAATAAGTGAAAAGGCAAAATCAACGATTGAAAGACTCAACACATGCAAATATATGCACGAAAATTATTTGTAAAAATTCTTATCGTTTATATGATAATTGCCTGCGAATAATATAAATATAAATAAACGTGTTTAAAGAGAAATAGAATGAGAATGGAAATGAACTAAACATGAAAGAAAAATATAAATAGGATCGACAAAAGAAAAGAAAAAGAAAAATCATACTATACTCTGGAGATGAATGTAAAAAGCAATAGTTAGATACGTGTAATGTACAGAGCGATAAAAAATAAGTGTGTAAGCTACCTGTGCCTTGTAAAAAACTATATAAATAATATATATATAAATATATTATATATACAAAGATTAAAATTCTTTCGTGTCTTATTTATAACCTATCATCATTTTTCTGAAAATATATTTTAATAACTAAGGCAAAATTCTAAAAAAAAGTTTTGCAAATGATGGTTAATAATATGTTAGTTATTAAAAAATATTATATCAGTGTTATGTTTATTATTATCAAGCAATATTATTATAGGGATTGAAATTTAAAGTATTTCAGCTAAATACGCATATGTACGTAAATTTTTTTTAACAATTTTCTACTTATTATGTATTACCATTAAAGACAAGTCAACGTTTCCGTATAGGAGCCGAGCTTTTATCATAATCAATAAAATATAAGTTAAAAGTATTATTTAATTCATTCGTGCAAAATATAGTGAAAAATATAAGAAATAAATAAGTTGAAATTGAAATCTTGCAATTTTTTTTTTTTTTAAATCTTCAACCGAAAATAATAAATTTAATTCTATCCATGAAGCTATGGCAATACAATTTTAAGGTAAATTATATTAATAAGTATACATTTGTTAAGATTAATTAAAAAAAAAAAATTTTCTTTTTCATTTAATATATTTTTAATACGTAAATGTAGATAGATGTCTTTCGAAGGTAAGTAACGTTAAAATATTCATATTTTATAATATTTAGTAGTAGATAATTATTTTAATGCTGTTAAAAATAATAGTTTCCTAATGTTTTAATTACATTATAGGGGGTATTATTAACTTAATAATGACTTATCCTATTTTATTAGAAAACGTACACCATTAACATTTAATCATATCGAAATACTTTTCTTTGAATTTCTTTCAATTTTATTAAATGGAAAAATAGATATTAAAATTCTATAACGATGTCTATATTTTTCTAACGTATGTTTGATTTATATTTTTGATCAATTTAATTTGTGCACACGCCACATACACACGCACGCGAACACACTCTCATTAATATGTCATTATACATTGCCTAATTATGCAATTAACACATGTATTTTATATATAGAGTATAGGATACTTTTGTTTATTATTTTAATTAAAAATCATATCTTATTAATACCCAATTTGATTTATAGTATATCACCGAATAAAAATTCGGTATTACGTAGTAAGTAAAATGTAATTATACTCATATAGATATTATGTATGTAAAACATAAATCAAATAAATATTTTAGCTACTCATTGAGATAGACAAGTAATAACACAAGTTTTTTGTTGCGCGATAATAAGAATTTAAAGACAAATGACTAAAACTGCTATAAGCATATAATCTTATCAGTACCAAGAATGTTTTATGAGTTACTTTAAAAATAACTTTTTATAACTTTATTAAGATTAAGAAAATAATAAACTGTAAGTGAAAATTCGAACAACCATATAATGAAAAGTAGATATAAAGTTAAATAAACTAAAATTATTAATTTAATTTTCCTTTAACAATTCCGTTTATACTGTATGAAATTGTCATAAGTTTCTTTTTGCTGATAATATATTGGCTTCTTAAATATAAATTTTCTAGCAATAAAAGTCGTAGAGCGTAATTACTCAAACACATATACTCTAATAATCACAAATTTTCAATTATAAAAATTCTATTGATTACGCTTTATTAACAATAATTCTAATAGAAATAAATAATAAATATATCTATTGATAATAACCTACTCGTTGCAATAAATGAATTGATAATTTAATTTTCCCAGAACTTTATGTTTATTATTTAGTGCAATTTCTTTTATCGCGACAAAAAATGAACAATTTATCCTAATTAAAGCAATTTTTATTTCCTAAATGAGAAATATTTTTGACTTATTATTTTAATGCAAATACTTTTTTACATTTTAAATAGTTCGTCTGATATACTAAAATGCCTTTCATGGAAATTAATTATCAAAATAATAATTTCCAATTTTTTATAAAAACGGTCTCTGACAACCTGAATCTTCTTAGAAAGAAAATAATTCCAATTGATTCATATTTTAATAAGCTTACTTTTATTAAATATTTTACAGGACAACTATTTTATTCGACAAGTAATAGTTTTTTTATTAATTCTAAATTTATTAATCTGTCGTCATTTATCTCCGTGTTACCTTATATCTCAGTGTTAACCTTCTTTATATATTTTAAAAGTATTTTTTGCAATATACTTTTGTAATATTCTTATAAGTAATAAAGAGTTAATCTATAAATTGGTTGTCATATTAATTAAATGTATATATTTACACTCAATCTTCATTAAATACCTTCCTTTTATTTTTTTAAATAATATAATTTATTTTTACTCATCATGACCATCAAAGTTTGAATATCATAATTATTATAAGTAATTCAGCATAATATTTTAAATTATTCAATAGATGCACTTTAATTTTATAATGAGAAGTTATTAGTGACTAGTCTTGGCATTAGAAACTTAATTTAACTTAATTAAAAATAAATGGCTAATTCTCGTTCCGTGTGAAACTTAAATTTTAAGAGAACGCAATTAATTCGATAAATACAAATGAAAATCATTGCTTTGAAGATCGCGTCAAATATTTAACTGATAATATGAAATGAAACAAAATATAATTTGCTCAAATAAAATATTGCATAAATAAACTAATAATAGAAAGTTTAATTTTGTACAGCGTAAATTTTTACGAAAAACTTGAAATAGAAAAGAAATAAAATTTTTATTAAAAAATTGATTGAGCAAATGGAAGATTTTCAAAAATACATTTTAAAATTAGAAGATTGAAAATTATAATTTATTTATAAATTAATTGATAAATATCTTTATTTTTTTGTTTTTTTTTGTTTTTTTTTTCTTTAGCAATGAGTTTAGTAAGCGTAAACAGTACTTGAACCAAATATTTTTATACTAATAATGCAAAATATTCTTTGCAGCTTTGACGATTAAAAGAAAAAGTAGGAATCATTGATTTTCCGCTCGCCGTGTGTATTACATTGAAAATAGGACTCGATTTAAGAATGTGACCGAAAAGACCATCGAGCTACAATTAAGACAGAAGTGACCGTTAAAGAAAGTAAGCTGATTCAACTGGCTAAGACTTGTCTAGCATCATCGGATTTATACAACTCGGCTACAATTATTCTAGGGCTAAAGAAGTTTTGTTAATAAGACAAAAGGAGCATCTTTGTATACATAAGTTGTGGAAAATAATGTTTATAAAAGAAAGTCCAACCTGATTGAATCCATTTCGTAAACTATTGTTTTCGCTCTCCATTAATATGCTTCGTTTACTGTTTTGAACATTATGACTTTTGTATTAAAATGTACGCACCAGTCAAATTTACCGCTCATTTGGTCGACAGAATATCAATGAATACAATTACAATAATGGGCAATGAAAAAAATTATAATTTACATTTTTACTGTTAAACAATTATCTATATCAAAATATTATGCGGTCCAAATTTCATTTACATAGAAAAGCCAAGTACATTTAAAATGTATAATTGAATTTTCTAACAATTAATTTTAAATTAAATTAAATTCTTCTAAAATTTTTTTACTTTAGAAATAAATACATTATTTCAGTGACAGTTAATATTTACATTCTTTAAAAACATTAACATTAAACACATAATTAATGAACATAATTACTATTAATTGAATGACTTTGTAAATAAATTAACAGTATTAATATAAAATAATATATAATTATAATATAATATAATGGTATCATATTATAAACACAGTGATATTGGATAATTAAGAATGAATTCTCAATTAGAAATCAACTCGAATAACATACATAAATAACTAATTGAAATAAATTTAATTTACTGCATTCATATCTTAAATTATATTATCCTTTGAAAAGCGCATATATTTTCAAATAATAATTATCAAAGATATTATTCCACTGTTATAATTAAATAATTAAAATAAATCGATTTCATTTAAAAATTTATTATGAAATTATGAGACACAATTGAGAATGCAATTACAATTTTATTCAAAGGCAAAAACACTTTTATAAACAAAAGTTTTATAAAATTTAATTTGTTCGCACCTTACATATTATAAACAAAGATTAAACCAAATTTCCTTTTTTTTTTTTTTTTTTTTTTTTTTTTTATTAATAATTATAGTCTACTGAAAGATGTTAATATTTTCTTAAAAATCTAATAAATCATACATCTGCCATTATAATTACACAATTTATGTAACAAAAATAAATCATTTTGTGTAAGAATTTGATGATATTTCCAGTCTTTTATGATATGATAATAGAAATTAGTTTTTCTTTTATTCTCTTCATTTATTATGGAATAAAATGGAATAAACTTTAATTATAATATATGACTGATTATTACTCTCAATACGCTTTTACTAAACTGTTTAAAGAATAATAGTAAATCTTGTAATGGCAATTATATTTGTAACAAAAAAATTATTTAATTCTTTTTAATTTACTAATTAAATACTTGTAATTTAATTTAATTACTTCCAATTAAGTGTGGTTAAAGCTAATGTTTAAAAACAATAATATAATAATGATGCACAATACCTATTTAGAAAAAAAAAACAAAGCTAATATTAGTTGAACAAGAACTAATGTGTTTGAAGAAAATCAACAAATCTTTTAATTTAAATATCTTTCAGAAAATTTAATGAAAAAAATATTATTTTTAGTAATCGATATATCTTTCATATATTTTACCACAATACATAACATTATTTAATATTAGAATTGTAATTTTTAATAGATAATAAGTTATACAAACAATTTTACTAAATAAAGTTATTTTTTTTTCATCGATAATTTTCAAACAAAAAACGAAACGTAAAACTAACAGAAAAAAATGATTACTAGTTTCGGAAATAATTCATAAACTCATTGTTCGATTCATTTACAACCATAAGAATATGAGGATTTATTTTATTTATAAAATAAGTAATACAAAAAGGCGAGTTAATGATAGAATAGCAAAGATCTTCATACTGACCGGAAGAGTACTTTGAGGGTAGTTAAATCCAGTAAAATATTATTTGACATTATTACCACTACACGTAATTACTAGATACTCCCATCTAGGCAATTCTCATTTAATCCACATAAGAGGAAACACAAGAAACACATTACTCGTAATTTTACAAGCACTTCGGTTTTTAAGATCGTGTTACAGCTCTTAGTGAGGTCAAATGGTCGAAGTAATTTGACGAAACGGTTATTGAGAGCAATACGTATATTATCTGTAAATACTTGAGTCGAGTTTGTATTTAAAAGACTATCTCTCTCTATATGACATTTGGGAGATATTTAAATCTTATTCGAAAGTAAGTTATATTGCTAAAAAATATTGGCATTTCATTAACTGCTACAATTATTGTTATAATATTTTATAATTAAAAAGATTTTTTCGCTAACTATTGAACATCTGCATAAAATATAAAAAGATCTGGAAATTACATGAAAGTGACTTATTAATTGACCAACTTATTAAAGTCAAAAACATAAATAAGGATAATTTTGTCTCTTTGAATTTCTAATGCTTATGTACCATTGCCAAAACATTTATAAGATTTCTAAAAAAAGTTCCTAATTATTGTCACATTTCTTCGACTTAAAATAATCAATAAAATCTTTACATAAAGTATATAGAAATATCTTCTAATTTTATGTTAAGATATAAAAATATCTTTATTTACAAATACAATGTTTATTGTTGAATATTAATAGAGGGGTTCAAGAATTATATTTCATTATTTCGAAATATTTCAATGAGCTTATGTTTCGTAAGCTTCATTAACTTCTTTCCTATAAATAATATGCAACTTCGTCATTAATTATGTAACATTATTTTTTAATAATCAACAATGAATATAATTTATTTAGTTTATTTTAATTAAAAATTGATAAATTGAATGCAATGAATGTGATATTTTTTTATACAAATATTATAATAAATAAATTAGTTATCTATATAAGAAATACATACACTTATACTTATAAATAATTAAATTTATTTTATAATTGTTACTAATATAAATTATTCTAATATAAATCCCAATTTGAAATTACACAAATTTTATTAATTATTAAAAATAAAAATTTATTTAAAAAAAAAATTAATCACTCATAAATTGAGCCAAAATAAATAAACTAATTATTAATTATTCATAAATATATGTTTATTATTTTTATATAAGATGTATTTGAAATTTAAATTCAAAATTTAAATAATGATCAAATTCGATTATTTAATTAATTATTCAAATTATCTTATTTGAAAACAATTATTAAAATTATATTGAGTAGCGATTTTTATCAACATTTTATTTGAAAATGATTTTACACAAACAGTAAATTTAAATGTTAATTAAAAAATATCACACCTTTCAATTATTTTCAGTACAATATTATACAGATAAATATAATTGTTTTAATCAACCTTACTTTTCACTATTCTCGTAATATTGCGTCAATACGAATAAATATAATTTTCAAAAGTATTCCTATTTAGACAAGATTGAAATTTTGTTAGCAATTGCGATATCCTTATAATGAAATCAATATAGAATAAAATTTCTGATATATATTATTTAAAAATAAGGAGAACGATGTAATTATTAAGTTACGATAACTTATGAAAACCATTTATTTTAACTACATATATACACTGATTTCAAGTAAATGATTAATAATAGCGTGAATCATCGCTAACTGCTAATAAGATGACCCTTAAGAAAAATAATATACATAATTAAATTAAAGTATTTAATGTAAAAATATTTTATATATGATTCAAATTTTTATCTCGCGTGTTTTTCAAATATTTAAAAATAAATACTGAAAGAAATATATTAAATTACTAATTTTAAATATTATTGTTAATCCATGAATTCATATAATATTTAAAATTGAATATTTTATTTAAATGTATAAATATAATACCAGCTGACAAATCTACAATTTCTTATTATAATAAATAATTTATTAAATAAAAGCGTGCACGAGTATATACATGAAAACCATATCACTTAAATTAAATGGAATACATTGACTTGGGGTATGGATATTGTAAATATACAGTTAGATGCTATTATGGGAATATATTTGCTATTTTTCATATATATATTAATTATCTATTAATTTTATAGATTGACTTAAAAATCTAATATAAATTATTAAAAAATGTTTAATGAAAATTATTTTATCTATTGTAATAATTATTATATTTCATCAATTTATTTTTTACAAGAAATGATAAAATACATAGAGATACAAATTATGTACAAATCGTACTTATGTGATATTGTTAAGCAACGAGTAAATAAGATAAATTTGAATCTCAGTACCCACTCGATAACATGCAAACCTACGAGGAAAAAATTTATAAGATTTTTTCAAAATCATTAAATTGATATTCTAGTATAAACTAATACTGCTTATGATATAATACATTCGACAATCACTTCTTCTCACTAGATTCGGTAATAAATTTTCTGAATAATAAGTTATTCTTCTATTGCAGTTTTTCGATGAAATTACACATAGCAGTCCTATTAGAATTTGGCCTATAACATCTAAAATATTATAATTTAATAAAATGATTTACAAAAATAAACCATATTGTATCTATTATCAAATAATTATGTGATCATCAGCTACATTGACGAGATAATAAAGTATAATTATAAATAGATAATATCAATTTTAGTAAGTTTCGCGCGTGTAGAATAGTACCACGATCATGGGGGGGGCGGGGGGTAAATAGAGTAAATGCTTATAATATTAATCGAAAGTTAAAAACAACTGCACAACCAACAACTGTACGCTACTAAAAGAAACTGAGAACAACAGTCAATGAATTTATTGGCTCAACTAGCTGCCAATTGTTCAATTAGCTATCAACGAATGAGTCATGGGTTCTGATTCATTACGTGAAATGCTCCTACTCTTTTGTATGGCTCATTTCGCCTGCCAAGCAATCTTTCCCATTTCCCGTACACTTAAGCATCGATGATTTTTATCATAAATTTCAGTAGCTTATTGAACTTTCCACATCGTGAGCTTTATGATTGCGACGAGACCAATGGTGTGATCTAGTACTATATAATTCTCTAGTATAAAATATGAAAATATAATAATTATATAATATAGTATATACAAGTATATGTGTATATGAGAGAAATAAATAAATAAAGTTATTTTCAAGGTATAGGAAAAAATTATATGGACTTTTTTTTTTTTTTTTGTTAAGTCTCGATTTTCGATTCTTATCTAAACTTTGCTATTACGAACTTTGACACTACTCTCGTATATTGCGCGATTAATTATATTACGTATAATAATTTAATTAAGGATAAAAATAATATGTAGACTATTCTATCGGTAAGAATTAGTCGACAGACAAATGTATAAAATTATTATTTAATCCTAAAATTAAAAAATTTTAATTTAAATAAGAAAATACTTGCATTTATAGGAATGTATAACTGATCAAAACATTATACATTCCATATGAGGTATGGATTGAGTCATAAACGCTTTTTACTCTGAAAATTTCGATAACCGAATACATTCAGATATATAATACTTCTATTTCTTTTATCTTTGAAGTTTAGATATATCTAACAATTCCAGGTATCTCGTTATGGAAATTTTCAGATTCAAATATAAATTATCGATGCAACAACAGATTCATGTTTTAATTTTAATTTTCTAATATAAACAGAGCGTAACTTAAAGCTATAAATAATCCTTAACATTACGAAAAAAGTCAAGTGCGGCTCAGTTAATTATAGATAGTCGATTTTCAAACAGTCCATACTTTAACAATGCTCGAGGCTATTTCTAAAGAGTTTCTAAATCGGTATAATGAGACTCATACTCTCCATCCTTGCTTTTTTCATAATCGTTTCATTAGTTCATTATAATAATTTCGGTCTAACTCTAGATAATTTACTAACAGGCTAACCTCTTTACTATTATACTATTATATTTGATTAGATGGCATACAAGAATTACAAATCTACAATAAATTTTGAATTATTTATACAACCAATGTAATTGCTAATAATTTAAATTCGATTATTACCAATATTTTATGTTTTCTTCATTTAATTTTACCTTTCATTTCATTCAACAAATGAACGAATTACGTTTAAATTAATACGAAAATACTTATCTCACGTATTTATTTATGTAATTATTTTTAAAATTCCAGTAATATTAATATTAATATTAGAAAACAATAGTTTTCAATATACGGAATTAATATTATAATCTTATAAGACATAAACACCAATGAGTTTGTATTCTTATCATTACATAATTTTAATAAAATCGTTAAAATACACATATAAAATTTTGCTAAATATATATTCAGAATTTTTATATAAATTTACATACATCATTATTATATACATATATATATATATATATATATATATATATTTTTTTTTTATCTGCAATTTATTATTGATATTTGCGCACATACACAATCTAAACCCTCTCAAGTTTATTACTCTTACTATATTAATTGCTTTCCAACTTGAACTTCTAAACAGGAACAACGCAATAAATATTTTTATAATTTTATACGAGTAAAAGAGTTTGTGATTTTGTATTATATTCTGTATATTTTATATTCTATTTATGTTATGTTCTACGAGTTATAAATTATTGTTAAGAAATATGAACCAAATTCATATTTATTAAATTAATTTTATTTATTTATGTATTTATGCATGTATTAGGTAGTTATGACCGATATAAAAAGTACGCATTATTTATTTACTTATTGATTATTATTAAATAAACTTGAATAAAAAAACTAGATAAAAAATATTTTATAATACTTATATATGAGAATTAATTTGAGTTATTTCCTATATAATATAAAGTATTATAAAACAATAATAATAAGAAGCTTAGAAAATATGAAAATATTTTTAAAAAATTCAAATACTATTCATTTGAGTAGTCTACATAAAATCATATAATAAAAATCAGTTTTTAATTTTTTTTGGCGTTGTTGATACCCGTCACTACTAGCATATACATTGTCAACAACTACAATTGAACAATATCAGAAAAAACAATGGAGACTTGAAAAACGTCCTTTCCCAGAGAATCGTATCCTGCATGTATGCACATAGAATTGATATGTCTGTGCTGACCGACTGTGGCCCCAAAAATCCGTATATATTTTTTTTTAATAATTCAATGATGGAGAATGCAAATCTAGCGACTCTATTTATTTTATCGCTGGCCTTTTATTTCAAATTAGTAGTGAGATATACATTTTTATCCATCCTGCGAGAAGGAAATTGACCGCATTGCGGTCTTTAGCCAATAGATAATGCGAGTTTTATATGAAATTAAGACCCTATATGACCTTTTCAATAATTATAATTTTATATGTACATACATCCATGCACGAATATACTATATATATATATATATATATATATATATATATATATATATTACTCGAAAATAATCTCTGCAATTAATGTGATCTTTTAATAAAAATGAAAAACCGATTCATATGAAAATGGATCATAATGTAATTTTGCATTTCTAATATATTTTTATTATTATTTTATTTAATGTTTTCCTAAAAATTAATCAATTATTTGATTTTTTATTCTAAGCGAACGATATATTTCCCAATTGTGACTTACGGAATAATTCTACGAATGAAACATTCTTGAAATAACTACAGATCAAGTGCTCACTGATTAAAAAATCTATATAAAAAGTCCAGATGCGAATTAAAATATCAAATTTTAATTGTTATAGCTCTATTTTATATTTTATAATTATAATATAAACAATTTATATTATTTAGCACTTTGAATTAAAATGTATAATTTTACATTAAAATAATTCATTGATGATATCAAGATAAAAATGAATCATATTCATAAATCAATCATAATCAATCAAAAAGTAAGAAAACTAATTGATTAAATATTTCAATAATTACTATTCAAATATCAGTCATTATCGCGATAGAAAAATAATTTGAAATCGCTACTTACGTTAAATTTACCTAAAATCCTCAAGTTTCTTAAAGTAATAAAATAGTATTTATAACTCGTGAACATTTATAATAATGATTACAACAATCTTCCGTCAAAATTCATACAATTGAAATATTTCAAATATCTTTACAATAATCATGACTTAAATAACCAAGACTTTTTTCATTTTATTTTACAGAAAATTTTGTATATTTGGCCACGAATAGAAGTATGTAGAGATTTCTTAAATCGTGATCTATTATAAAGAAAACTAAATAGTTAAATATAAAATTTAAGCTTTATATATAAGATTGTAAGATTTAATTATATTGATATATTTCAATACAAATTTGTGTAAAATATATATTATAGATAGTTTAATTTTTCAAGGACGTACATTCTCGGCTAAGAGAATAAATATATTATCGAGAATAAGAATTATTTAATTTTATATTATTACACGATAGTATGTAACACTTATATATATATATATATTATATAACAAAAAGTTATTTTTAAATTATTAAATCAAAATTCATTTAACCAAAGATCATTTGATCTTACATACATCATTGCAAGAGAAAAATATTTAAAATAACTAATATTTCAACTAATAAATCGATTACTTTAATTTAATTAATTAATTTGATTATCTTACCATCGTTAATTTCATAATTATTATTCTATTTCACTATCCATTAAATTATTAAAATGAATCTTACTAGTAATGATGAGACGATTATAGAAACTACTTATAACTATTCTGTATTTAGT
>NW_011948418.1:10381419-10399588 GCF_000503995.2 Ceratosolen solmsi marchali
GTGTCACAATCTCATGTACCGAAGTTGAATTCTATATCAAAATTTTTTTAAATAGAAGTAAGCGAGTGAGTAACAATTACGATGATTAATTTATTTTTCATATTCATATTAATATAAATATTTATATGAATAATATTCATTAAAGTCTTATACCTTTAATAAGAATATTAATAAAAATATTATAAAAGTTTATAAATAAATATATTTCAGAATAAAATTAATCTTCTCATTTTATGCTGTTAATATATTTAGTATATAATAATAAAAATATCTATATATAAAGTAATATTTATTGGCTCATAATTATTTCTAAGGTACATCATGTGCATTATTATATCTAAATAAGTTTTATTTTATATAAAATATGTGCCAATATAATAGCATAGTACAATAATCAACTAATAGCTATATTGAAAAACTATATGTTTTTTTATTATTCATAAGTTTTGGAGTTAAGTCGATATTTTCATTCTTATGCTTTTTCTTCTTCTTCTTCTTCTTCTTCTTCTTCTTCTTCTTCTTCTTCTTCTTCTTCTTCTTCTTCTTCTTCTTCTTCTTCTTCTTCTTCTTCTTCTTCTTCTTCTTCTTCTTATTATTATTATTATTATTATTATTATTATTATTATTATTATTATTAGTTGCAGTAGTAGTAGTAGTAGTATTAGTATTAGTATTATTAACATTCTTGAAACCATTTCTTCTAAATATTTGGAAATAAGATTTTCGAGAATTTTTGAAGAATAATAAATTTTTTATTCTAGATAGTATTTTAGATTTTCTTTTGAAATACAGTTTTTATTTTAGTTTACATAGAAATTATAAGAAACTGACTTTATTTTCAATTAATTACATACACTCTCTCTCTCTCTCTCTCTCTCTCTCTCTCTCTCTCTTATATTTAATTCTCTTATTTCAGATTCTGATACTACCATACTGTTATAAATTTATAAAATTAAATAAAAAATATTAATAATTTTTAATATTTCTGATTACATATTCAAATAAATATTCCACATATTTTTAATTTTTTTTAGTCAATACATTCGTTGCCAAGTAATTGTTTTAGGTATAGAATGCACTTTTATGAATTACAATCTACTTATTACTTCAATTCTGTAAATCTATTATCGATTTAAAGCATTGATATACAAAAAATTCCAGTGCATATATTATATATGTACTTATAAAAATTATCTTAACACTTATTATATGAAAGATATGTACGTTGTTTACAAATATATTTAATACATTATTAAATAAGTATTAAATAAATAAATATATAGTATGCATACATAATCTTATATAAAATTTAAACAAATTGCACAAATGCTTATACTATATTAATTAATTATTTATACAAATACTATTATCAAGATATATATTTTTTCATTAAATAATTGGGAATTATTATAAGTTTTTTATTACAAAAATATCAATGAGAAAGGCTTTGTAATAGAGAGTATTCAAAAATATTTTTATTACGTAAGAATTATATGTTAAATATATAAACAAAATAGTAAAATGATATATAAAAGATTTGTTTAAATGTAATCAAATACAAATTTGTTCTTGATATAAATTATATAGTTGCACATAAATAATTATTTCTACAAAATTTAGTTTGAAAAACAGTAAAAATACTAATTTGTACGAACATTAACTAAAGCTCAATCAAAATTAATATTAAACTTAAGAATATAAATCATGAATAATCAGTGATTTCAAGTTTGCAGATAAAAGTTATACAATCTGTACGAAATATTATGAATTTGTAAGGAATAATATTCCTGAAAGAATGTTCGTTATGTATAATTACGAGTACGTTTTAATCGGAACATTTATAAAGTAATGTTATAAAATTACCTATCATATTATTTATTAATTATCATCGAATATTCCACCGCCATATTATTTTTAAATGCATTAACTTTGAACAAATTCTGTATGCATTTCATTAATATCATACATGCTAATATAAATTGTTTATATATACTTTGTCAATGCTCACTTCAATTAATACTAAATAGTTTCACACGAACAATAATACAGATAAAGCAAATATTATCTTTATATAATTAATTTGGCATATTAGATGTATGTGTAAGTACAATTATATCTGTTTTACTTTAGTCAATTCTCACTTTTGCAAGTATACTACATTTAAATAATATAACTGCTTTTTTCCTGCTAAATTATATTTGTGTAAGAAGTCACTTATTTAAATTACAATATTTGATCTTTTAATAGCAAATTTGTTAAATTTTTTATTGAGATGAGTTTTATATAATTATCGCTTTTATTTATTACATTACATTAATTTTATATTTGTTATTTTATATAAGTTCTCACACGTAGTGTTAAATTAATTATAATGTTTGGTTTGCATTATTATTCAATAATGCACAATGTAAACGAATATGTATACAATTCTTTAAAGCATAATAATTCAGTTAAATTTCCAAAATAATCATTTTAATTAATCTATATTACATAATACGTGCGATTAATTTTTAATAAGTCTTATTTCTCTTAATCAATTTTGATAAAACAATGATCAATTTATATGCAAATATGAATGATCGATTATTTAAAAATTATTGCTTTAAGAAACTGTATTATTTTATTAATTAAAATATCTTTTTAACAACTTTATTTGATATTTATGAGATGTTATTGATTTCGAATATCAGCTGTACTTTAACCGATTATAAACACAATATAAATACGTGCGCTATCAACATAGATATTATGAAAAAACAATTATTATTTCTATTTTCTGGAATTAGGCATATTTAAATTATCTTTAAAATGATGTATTATGAATAGTATTTAATAGTTTCAAATATTGTGTATTTACTTAGTGAATAAACTAATGATGGATTGATAAATTTAAATTACATAAATCTGTTTAATATTTACGAATATATTTGAAATATTTCCCAAAGTTGAAAAATGTATAAAATATAATAAATATACTTTGATTAGATTTACTAATGAATTTATTTTTACAAAAATAAGAATAATGACAAATGAGTAATGAGAAGATATTTAATAAACTAGAACTCTAGTCATTAATTATCGACTGTATATTTCGCTTTAGCATGTCATGTAATAATTTGTCATTTAGATATAATAGATTATGACTCGAAGACTGTCTATACATTTTCGAGTTTTATTTTCCAGATTTGACGTCTATTTTTTATGTTTAGCCTTAAATTTATAAGACATTTAATGATTTTAAGAAATACATGCTATTTTCAAATAACTAAAAATGCCTTGAATATTTTATTTATATTATAAATAGTTTAAAGTGACAGGAGATACTTTTAAAATGATTTTTATAAATAAAATGTAAAAATAGCGATTAATAAAATATTATACCTTAAAATAATTCCAAATTCTTTTTATTTATCATATTATGCTTAAACTTCTCGGCTGTTTTATTTATCGAAAAATTGAAATGCAAATTTAGGCATTTACATGTTCGTATAATGAAAAAGAATTTAAAATTTATGCTTAATTTAAGCTTTAATGGTTTCAATTAATTACATATCAATAATAACGATATGAAAAGTGTAGATATTTAAATAATAAATTATGACCGATAATAAAATAATTATTAATATATTTATCAATGACATATTGAAAACATTGTTATATATTAAATCAGACAATGAAGAATACGTAAAATTAGACTTTAATTGAAAAATTTAAACACAATTGATAAATAATTTTTGTTACATCCGTCTGTAAACATATTTTCTTACAAATTTCCAGATCATAAAGACTTCTATGAAATATTATGGATCAAAGCCTTGACTATTACAAACTAGCAGTATTTAACCATCGACCATGTAACTCGAAACCAACCCTCAACATTCACGATCTGCCAACGTTTCAAATGGCTAGTAAATTAGATCTGTAAACTGAAAGCATTGGCATGAGCTTGCAGTGGTCGCTTTTGTAACTGAGCATTTGATTAGCTCAGATCAAAATTGAAATAATCCTATAAAACACACTTTTAAATATTTAATCTTAATTAGTTGCTCTACAATTTATATAGATCTTACTAATATTGAAAAGAAAATCGTGCAAGCAAATCCATATTATCCAAAAAGAGATAAATAAAACATGTGAGAATAAAACTTTTCATCAGAATGTGAAACACTTCAATGTTTTAAATAATTCATATATTTTATAGTTACTAATATATATATATATATATATATATACATAATTAATACATGATTATCGTTTAAGAGTTATTAATCAACCAACTTTTATAATTATAACATTTAAATAAATAATTATATATAATTCGATATTTATGTAATTAAATAAATATAAAGTTTTTCTTATCCTTTTAGGTGCATATTATTATGTCATGATAACACTATAAATTTATTTAATATCTATAATTTCTTTTATTAGAAGAATATTATATATTCTTACGAGATTAGATTTTCTCTACAAGATCTTTGAATGAAATTACATATGTATTTTTCTTTCATTTGATTTAAAATTAAATTTTAATCATTAGCATTATAATAAATTCATAATTTATTTTAATGAAAACTGGAGAATAAATATTAAAGTAGTATGATAATTACGTAAAAATTTTAACAAATTATTTTAAGTGCTAAATTAGTTAAATATTTTTAGTGATGTTTTATACATCATTTTTAACTATTTCTGTTTCGTTTTATTAGGCGGATTTATTGGACAATATGTTGCTGCCTTAAGAAATGTCACTCTTCATATTTATAGTTTATGAGCTACCGATTATGAATTCTGCCTTATCGACTATTTATCTTTTAAATCGTTGTAAATATTAAAATATTGCCTACATGAGATATATACTCTCAGATATTTATATGTCTCCTTATGTAATATAAAAAAAAAAAAAAATTCTTAATAAATGAATAACATCAATAAATATTAAAAAAAAAAAGCGTAATAAATCATGAGAGTACCTATGAATAATTTGTGCTCGTATTATTTTTTTTAAAAAAATTCTCACAAATATTAATATAAGATAATAAATCTACTTAACACAATCATATATTTTATAATAAATTTCAATTCTGATTGAATTAAATTTGTAATTTTCACTTCCGACTATGTTTCATTTTAAAATACATATTAGTTTTTATATTGTTCGATATCTTTATGTATTTAATTACGAAATCGTAATTCATATTTTGAAAAACAATCAATACATAATGTATTAAAATTTATTTTCATTGTTTTGACATTGTTAGATTTTCCACGGATTAATCATTAAATTAGCAATTTTAGTTTTAATTAACCTTTTTTACCTATCTCATCTAATAAAGCAATTTCGACTCTTTTCGACTATATTCTTAAATTTATTGTTAAATGTTTTTAAAAATGTTATACATTCGTTTGTTTCGCAATTAACTAGTTTAGTAATTTTTTTCTGCACGTTAGTTTTATTCCTATTAATAGATTTATGTAGCTCGACAGTTACATTAAAGTTTGTCTAAATCATTATCATCCTAATTATTGCAATGTCCTTTTATCTTCGAGTCGATTTAATTAGGCTTCTTTCGTGTGTCAAGAACAAATCAAATTTGAAATTAACATTAATATAATCATGTCGATTAAGATAAATATTAGTGGTAATTAAAAGTATTCGCTAACTTTCATCTGAAAAAAAGTAAAATAGTTTGCTCAAAGAGTCAAAGAGAGCGGCTTAATCCTATAGAATAGGAATCGTATATAATCATTTATTAACATAATCCATATAGGTTATTATAAAATTTAAATTGTATATAAGCTCTGTTTAACGGTCCTCTCAAGATATTAAAAATATTCCACAGCAATGATCTTTTGAATTTTTTTTTCTTTACACTTAATCGACCGATTTAACTATCCTGTATAACAATTCAAAGAATATCTACATACACATGGTAAAGAAAATTTGGAGATAAAAAATCCATAGCTTATAAAGTAATAAAAGGTATGATTCGCTTTAAGACTTTTATCCCATTGATGAAGCCTTATTATCGGTGTTTAAAATTTTTACATGATAATATATTAATTCTTTTAATAATATATCTTTGTTAAATATGATAAACCTTTCTGATTAACATCGCCTTTATATCAATCCATTTTTAATTTAATAGTTGAATAAACCCAGCCCTTATACAATATTTCACAAATGCACCAATAATTGATCTATCCAATACATATTCGCTACTTCAAAATACAAATCTGCGTTCCATAAATATAAATTCAATCCTGGCCTTTTAAATAGAATATCAAAATGACAGATATATTTAATAATTTTAAAATTGAATGACTATAAGCACATATTAAAGGTCTAATTAAAGTCAAGCCGTCAATTTTAATATTCGCTCATTTAAATACCCGTAATAATGTCGCAAATCTTAATAATTAATTGGCTGCAACGATCCTACTGTCAAAGTCTAGAGAAAGGAGAAAAGCCTACCGATCAACATCTTGAAAATTGAACCTGCGATCGGATTCTCGTCAGTACAAGGCTCGGAATGGAAGGGGCAGAGCACCGGCAGGTCGCTACGAATTTATAAAATGCGCTCGCACGGTCTCGTGCACGTCATTGTCGCGATTGTCGTCGGCGCACGCGCGCATGTCACAAAGGAAATAAATTTTGGCCTCGCAGAAGGAAGAAGATATATATATATATAGAGAGAGAGAGAGAGAGGCAGAGAGAGAGAGAGAGAGAGAGAGAGCAAGAGAGAGAACGTGCAGTGTGAAACGGTACGGGAACTCAATTTTGTCCTCATTTACTGCGGCAAGTCCGGGCGCGTCACGCTCTTTGAGGATTAATCAGCGACCTTCTTCTACCATTGCTAAGGACTGTGTGTACAAGTTGACAATAACACCGACTAAATTCGATTTAATACGTTCAGGCCCTTCGAGGTGGCTGCTGTTTTTCCAATTCAACCATTTTTTTCTCTCCTTTTTTTTCTCCTTTTTTTTCCCTTTTTTTCTTCTTTCTTTTTTTTTTCGAAATACGTGTCACGTGTCCTAGCGGTCTTGTAAATATTAGCACGTGGTTTTGGCCGTAATACAGTGTTCATGTAGAGCCTATAAATCGTGCCGAGCTGTTTTAAAGGTATCAAAAGAAGTGTGAGTCGTAGTGGAAGACATTTTTTTCCATTTTGAAGCAGGCTTGAATATTAATGATAAATTTTCAGTTATTGCAGTTGTGGCGTTCCTATGTAATGTTCGATATGGCGAGTTGAAAACAAACATAAACTTTAAATTTATCTCAATAAAAACGTTTTTCGATAAGACATTTACGATAATTGTTAGATATCTATACTTCATTATCATTGTGATTATAAAATTAATAACATATAATTTAATCAAATTTCAAACAGTGCATTCATTATTATAAATTTCATTGAATTAATTAAAATATAACATCTTTAATCGTAAAAAATAAGTGACTTTAAATATTTATATAAATGTTAGTTTCCTTATACTTTTTACTTTTTAATTGCTACGAAAATATAATACCTACAGATCATAGAGGTACCTAATGTGCCGTTTATTCAACATTAAATACATTTTATATTCTCTTATTAACTTGATTAATAACTTACATTGGGTTTCCTATATTCTACATCCCCTTAAAATTACAATAAAAAATAAAATTAAAGACCTTAAAAGATTTTTATTTTTCATTATATATTTTAAAGAGTGAATAATTACGATAATAAGAAATAATCAGTGTAATTGACAATAATTTCTTTACGAGGATTCAGTTAACATTTCAATTAACACTAATGAATAACTGTTGCTTACAATGGAACATATCAAAATCTTATTTTCATATTAAAAAGTGATCACTTAAATTACGAATAAGCGACTCTTATGTAAAATTTATAATACAATATCTTATTTTATGGATACGATAAGCAAAACTTTACATAGAAACATCATCGATACAAAGTATACATTTTAATGCATTGTATATAAGATTTAGCTTTTAAATGTTAAATCAAAACGTTTACGTCAATATATAAACAAGTTAAATGTTCATTTAACATTCCGAATAATAATAACTGTACAATACAAATATAATTTGCTAAATTACGTAAATCATAATTTCAATTCTTAAACGAGTAAGTTCGAATAAATTATAAAAATATACTATTTTAATTAATCAAGCATTATCAAAATAACTCTAAATTATTCAAGGTTATACAATTTTAATATAAGTATTCGACAATAATATTAATTTACTAAATACATTATATTAAAGAAATAAATTATGCTATAGTAAAGTAAAGGTTGTTCGTACGAGAATGTGAAAATGAATAATGAAAGCAAATATTTACTCTCTGTACATTTCATAACATTATGAAATTCATTCAACTACTGAAATTGAATACAACTACTAATGAGTATTTTTTCTAATTTAACAAAAAATATCATATTTAGATTGAATAAATGCATTTTTATTCAATATAATGAAATAAAATTTCATAGAAAGTTTTCCTATTATTAATTATTATTTTATTAAATTAAAATTTTATTTCACATTATTGTATTATTAATATGAAAAAAAAATGTTTCCTTTTTTTCTTAAGTACATCAATAAAGAGTAAACCTTCAACTATTTATTGATATTTTTTCTAATTGTTTTATGTATTTTACACAATGTCCATTATAAGAGAGGCAAGTGTTAATATAAAATTTTTTTATGTCTTAATAACTTTTATGTCTTAATAACAGATGAAATAATAAAACATTAAGATATTGTAGAGCCATAAAAAATATATCTCGTTGAATTCTTTAATATCCAAATTCTCGATAGAATCTTCCAAACTGAATAGAAATGAGAAAATCTTTCGTAAAAAAAGTTACAATGCATTAAATTAAGCAACCTATATATTTTTTAATTTTGATAAATTCGAAATCGAATAGAAAGTTGTAATTTAATTTTTCATCGGGTAATTATGAAATACATCTTTTCATTGCTTTTTCACAATAACAAACTTGGTTTTGAAAATATTTTAAAATTTTGTATTGAAAATAACTTTTAAAAAATTTATTAAAAATTATAAATATTCATTACATTATTTATATTTAACAATTATAAATAGACAAGTGTTGGAGTAATGTATAAATAAAATAGTATAATTAAAATTATGTATCATGATGATTATATTTTCTAATAATCATATAACAATTAAGTGCATCAAAATAAAATCGCTTTTTTAAATTATTGTTTTAAATAAAATTTTAAATAAAAGATTTAAATAAAAAAATATGCAATATTAGAAATAATATCTCAAATTTCTTTTAATAATTTAAATATTTAAAAATAGTTTTTAATCTATGATTATTCTTAATACAATTTTTTAATGGATAACATTTGATGACAAAATATTTTGTTTTTCTATTTAAGGTAATATAATCTTCAAGAGCTATAATTCTTAAATACATTAATATTAATATTAATAAAAGTGATATATTTAAATAACGTTTTTAAATGCATGTGTAGCGTAATTTATATCAATATATTTGATAAGCCTGAATTTTTTAATTGTATTGTATTATTGTATAAGTATAAATAATGATAAGATAATGCAACTAGGAATAGTTATTAAAAAATAAACTATATATTTATATATATATATATATATAATTTTTCATTACTTTTTAAACTTATGCAATGCTACAATCCATATATTAACGTTATAATAATTTATGTAGTTATTACATATAATGAACATATAATAAATATATAATAAAAAAACATATATTTTTAAAATTACATACTAACTTATTAGAATATAATTGCTTAAGCAATTGAAAATTAAGATTTAATAGCTAAATACACAAGAGTTCAGAGACGTAACTCCAATGGTAAAATTCAAATTAACGTTTTCTAAAATCGAGTTCTTTCGGTCTAATGAACGATTGCATATGTAATTAAATATGTATTTTGAAAAGTATATTCTTGCCAATGCTGTATACATTATGTAATATTAAATAACACTGCTTGTACATTTTTGTTTTACCCCAAGACATAAAATCTCGCATCATCAATGTTGAGGTGTTGGCACTGTGGCAGAGGAGCAAAAGGGGCCGCGGCCTCTTTGCAGACTTATCAACCAGCGTATCCGGCGGGAACATTTGAATTGAGGATGCGCGATTGGACGCTGCAGCAGACTTCCAGCCGAGAACATTGAAAGTTCACGTGACGACGATAGTATAATCGGCACATTTAGTGCCAATCATCTGGCTTTTTTTCCACTTTTAACGGCCTTTTAACAGCCCATTTAATTGCTACCTCGTGAACACGGATACTCCAGAACAATTGCTATAAGCAGGTGTGTAAATTTTAAAGTAAAGTAGCCAATATAATATGTTGTTTTTTTCTAACGTAAAGGTGAGCAACTTTTAAATGAAGTGCTGCGCATTGAAAACGATGAGATTGTCGCAAAATTCAAGTGTAAGTTTTATTTAGTTATTTTATGAAATTCGCAAATGAAATTGGTAAAAAATTTTCATACATCAGTGTGAAATGGTTAGCCGTTTGAAATTTCATCGAATATAAGAATACACTATATATAAATAGATAGATAAACCGAGTCACTTTACAGAAAAAGAATTCATAATGATAATTGCTTGCTTTTCTGATTATCAGCAGATAATCTCTTTGTGCGCAGAATGATTGTTTAAAAAATCGCCAATATACTTTTCGTAACAATTATCTAATCTAAAAGATGAATCGCGTACCTAAGATGATTAGCTAATTAGAATTAGAATAATTACTATATTATTCGTTAATTAATTGAAAGAGGGAAAAAATTAATAATATGATTGGAAAGAACTAATCGCGTAATAAGCTATTTATTCTACAAGTTATAGTTGAAAAAAAAAAAAATAATAAAACAAATAACACTCTTCGCGAACTAATTTTGAATGATAATTCTTAATATTCACAAGTCACGTATATTCGGTTCTATTTGGTTTCCACTACATTTGCTTGGCACTATTTGTAATTATGCAGATATAAATTTGTTTTCCATTTTTGTCTTTATCTATTATAATAATAGTGTCTTTTGCATTCGTTTAAATGTTAAAAATTAACATATTAAACAATCAATGCATTATTATTCATCGAAAATAATAGGTAAAATTGGGAATTAAGTTACAAACAATGAAATTTGTATTATTTGAGAATATCATATGATGCTAAATCTCTTTATAAAAAAAAATTTTAATTTCTCGTCAAATATACGTGCGCATACAATTTTACAGCTTTATACCCAAGCAACGTCATGGATTTCCCATAAAATATTGTACAAACAGGTATATAATATTTTCAAAGGAAATGTTTTTCAAGTACGAATATCCATATTTTATATAAACAATGTTTTTTGATAACATTTTCAAAATATATGAACGTGTCTTTTTGAATCGTGTTGATATCGTAAACGCCGAAGCGTACGAAACAAAAGATCGTCAAACAGTACAGGTAATGTTAGTAGAATAAAACTTTAAAGTATGAAAGTATTTCGCGAATATTCAGATACCAAAATCAATATTAATAACTAGTAGAATATGCTTGCCGCAAAATTATTTATTATTCTTATTGCAACACTTTGCTTCGATCTATGTGTCTAATTTACATAATGGGATCTAGTACACAAAAATCAATGAAAGTAAAACAGAAATTATTAAATGTATTCTGCACATGGACATCTTTATGAAGAAAACACCCTTATTAACCAATTTCAAAAGACAAAAATAGCTAAAACGGCTTTTACGTATACTCAATTTGCTCCACTTCATTCGCCTTATCAAGCGAATTGTTATCCTGTAATTGTTATTAAAAACATTAAAATACGATTATTCGATATCAAATTTTCTTATTCCTTTAATTAAAGATAAGGTTAAAATAAAAATATTTTTATAAATTATTGTATATTTACGAGTCGACGGCGCAAGTAATAATTGTTTAAACTATCGGTAGTTCGACATTCAAAGCGAACTGCTCTTTTCGTAACGAGACGACTCGTGCGCCAGCCTCTCGCTAAAATACATTAGCGCTCAGCTCAAGCAAGAAATATAAAGTAATAGCTAGTCTATCGTGAATATAAATCATGCGCATAGCGTAGATTATTAAGTACGACTAAAAGATGATGATAGGGAGGCAGAGATATGATTGAATATAATGCGTGCGAGACTTGCCGCATTGACGTTCGCTTCGACCTTGATGACAAAATGTGCCAAGGTACGGTAGTCGCTAGACGACCGGTACACAGAATTGCGTTCAAACGATAAAAAGACGAACGCTTGAATTATTTTCTAATTACAAAAGCTACTTAATCGGTCATTATGGCCTCCTCTTGAAGGACCTGCAATACCTGTGTTACGTTATTTACGCTGCTCGATCTTTTAGAGACAAGTCCATATCTCTACCCTCTAACACTCACGTTAGCCCCCCCCCCTCACGCTCTATCTGTCGATCTCTCGCTATATATATATATATATATATATATATATATCACAATCTCTTTCACCGATTCAAGTAGCACCTGACACTTTATGGCATACATTTTCTTTCTTGAAAGCCATTACCTTGTAATTAAATGGACTTTGGGAGAAAGTAAAAGCGCAGATATACTCGTTTCATAATAGACCTTGAAATAACGATAATTCGAAACATTCTATACTTCACTTTAATCAAACATTCAAAATTCTTATTATTACAATAATGAAACCTTATGCTACTATCCGACCCTATTATATTTAAAATATAAACAAAACAAATCGATTCCTTCTAATTCAAGAGAAAGATACTTTAACTGAATATTATAAAACTATATATTATTTCACAATTTAAATTTCAAAATTTAAATGATTGATGTATATATACATACATATACATGTATATATTTATATTTTAATTATATTAAAAAAAAATAGTTTATAAATGCAATACTATATCTATTTAACATTTTTCATAATCCATAATGAAAATAATGAAAATTCAAAGTATCAATAACATTGCAAAAATATTTGAACAAGTGACAAATTCAAGTGACAAATACTAAATTATATTAAAGAAATTATATTTTTCATATAATTATTAATTTTATATTTAATAAAATGTACAAATTTATAGTTAATAATAATTTTATTTATACATCATTTTGCTAATATATTTATTCATTAAATTAAAATATATTTATTCTATCAAATGAGATTTTTCTTAGTATTAAATTAATATTACATTATCGATAATTGTACAATTTTTACTATGCATATGAACAAATATATATGGCAATTGTTCAAATTATTATGCTTTGCATTAATTATATTATAAACATATACTATTAAAATTCACATGAATTTTACCTAGTAATAAAATAAATATCTTTCATCAGTTAATTGATTAAAATAAAGAAATTTAATAGCCAAGTAATAAAAAGGCATTGAAATTTAAAAGAAACTTTATATTAGTCATCTTATCACGCTTAATAGAAAGAAATTGGAGGTCACCAATTAATTAGAAAAATCTAACAGAAAATTTAGGCTCATTAAATACTAGATGTAAGTTTAAATACAATTAATTATTTTTAATATTAATTAGTAGTCTAAAAATTAGAGAAATATATAATCATCTGATAATCTTTTGAATTAGTCTGCGACTTGATTGATTAAATTTCAGTGGTTGTAAATTTATTTCGAATGAATAGGAATATCAAAAGCTTTTGAACAAAAATGATAAACAAAATATACATCTCTATTTTTATATATATATATATATATATATATATATTTTTTTTTTTTTTTGTTTTTGTTTCATCAAATATATAAAAATACCCAGAATAGCCATAAATGAATATCAATTTTGTTAACCGTATATTTTATTATACTTTATATGAGTTTATAAATTTATATATTTATATATAGAGCGTATAAATATATATATATATATATATATATATATCGAGAGAGAGAGAGAGAGAGAGAGAGAGAGAGAGATTAAATACATTTAAAATAGTTTGATTAAATATTCCTATTTAGTTCATATTTTATTCCAACTATTTCAATTATTTTTCACAACTAAAAATTTGTTCTATTAACTTCTTTATATCTTTTAAAATTACTGCTTTGAAAAACAAATCAAACCAAAAATTTTTATAATTATATTCTCTAAGAAAAATTAAATAATACGATTATATTTTCCAAATTATTAAAATTACAAACATATTTTGTAATTATTCTAGATAGTGTTGTAATTAATAAATAAATAATAAATTTGGAAATCATGAATTATTTTACTAAAACATTCGTTTATTATATTTATTTATAACTTTCGGCATACATACAGATCGCCATGTTTACATAAAGTTAACAAGAAAAATTATTTCTATTAAATGTCACTTATTTATAAATGTTTATCGATTGTTTATACGTTTATTTCTGATTAATAAAGATGATAATAAACTTATGTCAAGTGTTTATATTTTTCTTATGGTCAAACTTAGTTGATAATAATCAGAACGATAATTCGATTTTTATTGACTCGATAACCGATCTCTTTTTTAATAGACGTGCTTATTCTAATCGCTATAAAATAAATTAAATCCTTAGTATTAATAATTACGTATGAATTGTAAAATTAAACGTTTTTATTGGGGTATTAAAATTAACCTTGATATATTAGAAAATCATACATTTTGAAATTGAATAAAAAATATATGCAATAAGTTTCATTTATTTGCATATATTTTGTGCGCACTTCTCGAGAAATGTATTTCTTATTGTACTGAAAATATGTTATAAGTACTTTTTAAGAGTTTATATTATCAGCTACATATATGAAGTTTCTTTGGAAATAATTTTTTAATATTGATTAATGAAATTGTATTGCAATCAGTTTAAATTTTCAATAAAATTTCAATTTTTTAAAAATTAAACTATAGAATTCACAATAAAATTGTTTTATGTTATTCTGATTTTTTGTTCAAAATTCGTATATTTGTATATTTCATATTATTGTTACCGTAAGCCCTTCATCTTAAAAATGCAAAATTAATGCAAAAAACACAAGCTTTTATGCAGTAATGATAAAAAAAAAATTTTTTTTTAAATACATTTAACGTTAAAAGTTTAAAATTTGATCGAATAATTGAAAAGATTGACGTAAAAGTTTTGTAAAACGCATTCATCATTCTTTTTTATAAATCTCATACATAAAAACCATGTGCAAAAAGTTTGCTCGTCGCGTAATTATAATGCAATTATAAAACAAAATGTAGATTTTAGTTAAATTTTAGTATTCTACTTTATTAATATACAACAATGCTCATTATTAAATCAAATATTTTTAGCAAGTAAATGAATACAAAAGATTCAAAATTGAATATTAATTTTAATCAATTTATATTCTGTAAATATTGAATCATCCAAAATGAAATAGTTATAATTCTTAATTATATAAGTAATTATATATTATAATAAGTTATAATTAAATGGCATTGTAATTTTCGAAGTTACATGGGTAATAATTATTATCGTTTAATTTTCATTTGGAGGTAAACATGGATGCATTTGCTTATGCAATGATATTTCGTTAGCAATTAAAATGTTCTATCAAACAGTATTCTTGCTTAGCAATACACAAAAAAGGAATTTAATGTTTAACAGTACCACGGAGTAATGAAAAAATTTTTATTAAGCCGTATTATTTAAGATCTAGCAAATTGAATATTTCATAATTATAATTATTACGATCTATGAGTTTATTAGATGTGAAATCTCTCCGAAGCAAAGTATCCAGTGCCAGGATATTTATTTTTCAAAAGAAATCGCAACATTGTCGAATTACTTCCAACGTTAATCTAAGAAAATCGGTGAAAATCAATGATGATTCTCACATTCCGGATATAATAGTTGAATTAGCCACTTAAACAGAAATATGCGAGAGGGCGAGATCACATTTTGCGTAGTATTATTAATATATTAATGAGGCACGAAAGCCTTTTATTCTACTTTCATCCGTAATGATACTGACTACAGATGAATTGTTCCACATATACTCTGCACCACCGTTATCGCCTTGTCTCATGAAATCGCGAAACTCTGAGTAAAAAAATCAGACGTTTCACTGACACTGCGTAGAATTAACTCTGACCCTCTGATAAACGAGGGGAAAAGGGGCTTCGTAATTTACCAACTCCGCGAGTTCGAAAAATTTTAATTTGCAAAATAATTTCTATGCCGTATTTTGTGAGTGCACACTTGCTTTTTTGTGGGGCTACTTGTAAATTCGCTCTTTCTCTATGCCAAAGCTATATATATATATATATATATATATATATATATATATAGTGGAAAGTTGAAACGGTGTAAATTACTTTTATGTGGATAATAAAAAAAAACCATTGGGTAAAGCTAGGGGAAAACGGAAGGATCATATCTATTCAAAGTTAAGAGAAGTAAAGTACAAGCAAATATCCTGGATAGAATTAGCCCTGGATGGAAAGAAGAGGTACTCTACGAGTTGATCATTCTAGAAGTTCAAGTTTGATGACGGAGTCATCCGTATGATTTGGTAAACGATTGCAGTAGTTGAAAAAGTAATTTCGTATTTAATCAATTTTATGTGGTTGGAATAATGAAACGAGACGGTTTCTGGATAAACTGTTTAATATCAGGGGATTTAATACAACATTACAATTACATAGTACATAAATACAGTTGTTTTTCATTCACATAAATAATTATAATTAAATTCCGTTAATACATTATTATATTAATATACAAAATAATAAATTAATATTGCCAATTGATTCTAATTTTCTAACTGTAATCTTTTGTCATAATTTCTTTTAATTTCAATTCAATGAAAATTTTATATTTATGTAAATCTCATATTTAATAATAATAATATACTTAACATATAGTTTAAAAAATACAAAATACAACGATTAAATAATACGTTTAGTTTGTATGTTCATAAAAGTTTCGATTTACATACAATTTTTAATTACAATTTGTGAATCTACTTCTATCATTTTCATCATTTTCTTTTCGAAAAAAAAAAAAAAAAATGGAAAGTAATTAATCTAAAAGTTAAGAAATCTAAAGTCGTGATGAAGTAATTTATCTGACTTCAATTACAAAGACAATCCGTAATATTAACTAATCAAAGAAAATATTAAAAATGAACATTGCAGGAAAAATGAATGTTATTTATTTTTAGAAAAATATTTAAAATTTACTATCGGTTTTATTTCACCTCGTAAAAACGGTAACTGTTGTTTTAGTTCCAAGGAACTTAAATCCCGTATGGTTCGAAAAGTTTTAAAGTTCGGTAAGAAAATGATGTTCTAAGAAGTTTCCATATTTTTCCCCAATAATGGAATTATTACATTGCCATTTAATCTGTGCTTGGCTGTATGAGAAACTGTTGTGTAAATATTGTTAAATGCTTATAAACAAAACAAAAACAAAAAAAAAAACAAAAATATTAATACTTATTTATAAACAGCTGAAAGCGAATTTCTATTTATTAAATAATTATTACAAATTTCAATTGTAACCTGATTTCTAACATACCTTTTTTCATCCTTGTTTTTTTATCAAACATATCTAATAACTTAATCTTAGCTTTTTCTTTTCATTTCTTTCAATCCTTTTTTTTTTTTTTTTTTTTATCAGGTATATTAAATAATATAATCTTAGCAAAATATATCTAGTAATCTAATCTTAGCAAATATTTCTTCAATTCTTATTTTATCAAATATATTTATTATATCAAAAATATAGAATATATTCTATCGTTATTAGATAAAAAAATTAATATAGATTATTTTATGTGTTTCTTTTTTTTGTTGTTGTTGCTATTGTAATTATTATCATTAATGAATATTTTATATATAGATATTTAAAAGTTATTTAGCTAATGATTAAAATTGAAAGTATATTTCTCCATACTATTTCTCAACTCTATTTTCAAATATTTTTTTAATAATATGTTTAAGTATGTGAAGATGATTGAATTTTTTATTCAAAAATGAATGAAGATTCAAATACTCATGACATTGTTTAAATTGGAAATAATTAGCAATTGTTATAGGCATTCAGTTCTAACGTGAAAGCAGCCTTTCAAATATCCTTATTT
>NW_011948418.1:10399691-10419565 GCF_000503995.2 Ceratosolen solmsi marchali
CTTTCCCTAATAACGGAATCCAAGAATATTCGCATAAACGTTCGTTACCCTCTTAATTCAGCATGCGAGGCGTGAAACAACGAAACGGAATACGTAATCCTGGCAGGATCAATGGCCGCGATTTTCTCACTAAAAACTATCGTTAATATTCGATCAGCGGACGAATGGGTAGGAGGCGTAAAATGAGAGACGCGAAGTATTGAAAAAAAAGCGCCGAAGCCACCTAACGATACCGTGCGCACCAACATTTTGTGACTGGCCCAGCCTCACATCTAAATGATCATTAAGATTTATTTTATCCTCTCCTTCCCTCTCGTATGTGTATGAAAAATTAAAAAAAAAAGACTGCCAGTGTATCAAAAGCCCATTACAAATACACACACATGCACACGCAACAATGTAACAATAATACTTAGACGGCCTCTACAATAATGCATTATGCGCAGCACGTTGAATTAGAAATGCGCATCGATACTTTGTACGTATGTTGCAAGCGTAAAGCAATATACCTATACCGTAATGCATGTGCAATAGTTAGATGTTTGTTTGCACAGGGAATAAATTAAATATAAAAGTTATGAATGTAATTTCTTCACTTCACTCTATAGCCTTGTAATGAATCGACGACTTTAGACATTTTCAATATAATTTTAAGAGGTTCTTTCCACTTATATCAATACAAAAGTATGAAACGAATCAGCAGAACGTATTTTTTGCCAACTTGATGCTTAATTACAAATATACACATATAAATAAAACTGATTGAGTAAATAAACATCTTCCTGTATGCACACGACAATATACGGAGTTTATGTATTTTTCATTAAATCTTTTTGTTTTTTATTTTTGAAATGGAACATTTTAAATTGAATAAAATGCTGACCGCAGAACGCATCTATAATCTCAAATCATAATTTTCTATTTATTGCAATGTATATATAGGCTATATGCACATGATAATATTGTTTAGTAAATATTTAAGAAAATACATCTATCTGTAAAAGATTTATCTGTAAAAACATTATGTTATTGCATTTCTATAATACCTTATATAAGCCAATATCAATGGTACAAATGAATGCTTTAACAAATGTCATTTATATAAAACTAGTAATCCTTATTAAATGAAAAAATTTTATTTTATTTTTCACTCAATGCATTTGTGTTTTCATGATATTTTTAAAACGAAATATCAATAAAACTTGATGTTCTATATAGAATTGTATTTTCGCAATCAATCGGATAAAGAGAAAGGCGAATGAGCGAGAGGGAGCGAGAGGGAGCGAGAGAGGGAGCGAGAGAAGGAGAGAGAGAGAGAGAGAGAGAGAGAAAGAATGACAATGAGAGTAAAAGAGAGAGAATTCATATGTACTTGCACATGTCGTCTGCTACTAGACTACATAAAATCAACTATGGATAATATATTACTCGTTTAGTTTATAGTAAAAAATACAATTAAATATGATATTGTTAATATAATTTACAATGTAAAGTTATAAATCGTAAGCTCTTATAAAGTAGGAATAGACTTATAATTTAAAAGGAGAATGTAGCTTTATAAAAATGTTGTGAGATAATCATATTGAGGTTAGATTCATATTTTATACGATTATAATTCCCTTTAAAAATTACATCCAAACTTGAATTTATAATTAAATATAAATCATTCTAATAAAATAGCAATTATCTACATTCGTTTATTTTTAATTAAATATAGATGAAATACGGATGTATAGATATTGATCACAAGTTAAAAAACCTCATGTATACACATCACTTTCAAATCATAATATCAACATTCATACAGTCATCTTTATTAAGGTAACAATAGTAAATAAAGTGATAAATGTAGTAATATAAATAATATTATTTTAGCACTAAATTCTTTATCACGATTAATAGTTAAGAGTAATAGTAGATTTTGTAAAGGATATTTCATTTTATATACTATCCAGCTGTAAAAGAATGCTACTTCTTTTTATTTAATGTAAACAAAGCGCAACCAAGAATTCTGGAGAGATTTAATGCTATATTGATAACAATAGCATTATAATTATGAGGTGATGACTTAATTCTTACATATGTCATGCAAAGAACTAGAATTATAAGTATAAATTACGGGATTAGAAATAAATAATAATTTATAATTACTTTCATTTATATATAATATTTGATATATTTTATATTTTATTTTTTATACATAAATTATGTTACGCATCTATAAAGAGTATAGCTTTTATATTATTATTTTATAAACCAAATCGTGTTTATTATTAAATTGTTAAATATTTTTACTTAGAAATAGTAGAGAAACTGTCCCAATTTGAAAGTTAAAATTGTTTATGAATTATGTTAAAAAGATATAGTATATATCTTAATTAAGAAAAAATAAAATTTATTAAAGTGTAAAACTAATTTCAACTTTAGTATGTATTGGAGTGTATAGAACTATTAACTAATATCAGAAGTTTATAATCTTTGAAAATGAAATACTTATGTAATATTGTATATTTACAGATTACTTCAAAAATGGATGTCTCCATATCCCTGTTATTTATGTTGCTGTTAATTTTGAGTAATAAAATTAGATTAACTTATATCTATTAATTAGCACAAACTTTATTGATGAAATAATGAATAAAAGCTTTACTTACTATTTCAGCAGTAATTGATGCAAAAGCAGAATATCGTGTATCGGAAACAGATATAAAAGTTCTTATCAATAGTCGAAATCATTTCATTTTATATACTACGTAAGTATTTAATACGTCCATACTTGAGAATTATTTTATGTATGCAATAGTATATAATATAAGGTTTTACCAATATTTATAAATAGATTATGAAAGATAGGATGCTTTCATATTTAATGTTCATTTCTTGATAAAGATATTAGTTATATTAGATTTTGATATTTGCTAACAGAGTTCTATACTATAGAAATATACAAGTTATGCATTTAAGAAATGGTTAAAATTTTCCATTTAAATTTTAACTTTAATTTGTAGCTTCATTCAATATAGTTTTCATTGGAATTTTATATCTTTTATTTAACATTTTCAAATATATTCTAGGACTATTGCAGCATAAGTCATAAAATTCAATAATATTTCAATTTAATGATAATTTTTAATAAATAATATATTTATTTGTACTATTTGTATATTAGGGAGAAAAATAGGACAGATGATAATGAAATATTTTTTGAGTCTCAACACGTTGACTTAGTCAGAACAGAGCCAGCTCATTTTATTGCTAAGAAAGATGAATTTAATTGGACCATTGATGTACTTGGACTTAAACCTGGTTACGCTGTGATTACAACGAATATAACTAATATTAATCCATTGGAGTAAGTAATGTCTATTTCACAGACTAATCATTAACATAAAAATTCTTGAAAATTAACATCTTAACTTAGCCACATATACATGTACAACGATCGTTAATTACACTAAATTATTATTTCTATCAAAAACCATACGTTCTATATAATTCCAAACAGCAATTTATATATTTATATAAAATTTTTAATTTTTAAGTCAAATTCATTATTTTCAAACTTTAAAATATACATTTTGTAAGAAGATTTGATATTAGTTTGTTTGAATAATTCTTATTTTGTTTATATTATGAAATAATGTATGAAATCAACTTTTATATCACATTGAACGTAATGTGTAATCAAAATTTGCAAACATGTAAATAATAAATAATAATAATTTTATAAGATTTGGAAAATTATATCAAAATATTCGTAGAAACATATTCCACACGATGCATACAATTATATAAATTAACTCTACAAATTAACTATGTTATATAAATACATATATTACAACAATATAAATACAACGTATTTAAATAAACAACTACAGAATGTTCTAATTGTTCAATAAATTATAACTATAATATGCTTTGAAAATTAATGCTTCATCGTTATTGTCTCATCATGTGTGGAAATTATGAAAACATCTTACAATTTTTCAAAGCCAAATAAATGCTTAGCCATTGAATTAAAATTGCAATACAATGTCATATTATTATGACCTTACATTGGCATTCGTTACAAACGTATTGTAAAGTTTAAAAACGAATTGCATATGTGTACGTTACAATGTAGAAACAAATCTATGCAACTGTAAGTAATTTGATCCTATACACTTGATTATTTGTTGCCTATAAATTATGATTATTCACGATACATGCATATGAATATAGTATATGATTATATGATTATGATTATACATATTATTACTGCAATATACCAAAAGATAGGTCTATTATATAAGTATTAAAACAAAATAATAAAATGCCCTTCTGCACTTCATGCATAGAACGTAATGTTACCTGACTATAATTGATTCCCCGAGGGAAAAAAACGGTCCTGAAGTACTGAATACGCAGAATGGCTTGTATTTAAAAAATAAGTTTGGTATTGAGTATAAGGTTTAAGTGTAATATTTAATCAATCGGTCCGATAACCCTGTTTGAACCATACAGACTTCATCATTACCGTTATCTTTCAAAAAAAAATTCTTAACGAGATACGTTCGTTGTCAAAACTTCCGTCACATACACATGTATTACAGTAAAAATTATTTGGTCACATCATATTACAGTATATTATTCAATTATTTTTACATTACATTTAAATGTACTTACCTATATCCTATAAATTATTATATTATGTGATGTTTCAACTGCATATATCAAAATCATATAGTTGAAGTGTATTAGACACGGGATATATTTTCGATTGTACAATGTCTCGTTATTTATCGAAAAATTTCCTATTCCGTTTCCACTGAATTTCTTAATCATCTTTGACTCGTATAAATGAACACTGCAGCATTTCTTTGTTTTGAACAGAACTTTGCTCTGTTGGGAAAAGCTTTCGCCCGTCGCTCTTATCCATTCTAGTTGATGAATTATTTGTCATTAGAATTCAGTATTACATATTTAACTTTAAGACTCGATAACATTATGACCTAATATTCTTAGACGATTCCCTCTTAAAGTTTCGAGTTCAGTTTAAATTAAGATTTTGCCTGAGTTAGTTTTGTTTCGATTTTTATTACCGTATTCACGAGTATGTGGTCTTACGCATGTTTATGTTTACGTATAATGCATTCTCTATTATTCTCTATGCGAAAAATTCGAGCTATTTTTTATTTCTTTGATTTTAAATTATATATACAATTCGGAATTTAACATTTTTCTTTATATTTATTCAAATTAGCACAAGTGAATATAGCATAAGTTAAGTTAACGTTATGAGTCTCTACAAAATTATTATAATTACTCGTGATCAATTAGATACATTAAAAAATTTAAAGTAAGTTATGTAGATGTATTTCTTTATTCATTTTTTATCCCATCGAGTGTTCTCAAGAAGCAGAATAGAAATGTTTTCAAAATTGCTTATAAAAAATATTGAAATTACGTATTTACATTTTACCGTGATGCATAATCTTAATATGCATTTATTGTATGATAATTACTTTGGCAATTATTACATTACTATATCACATAGATGAAATTAATATTTCGAACAATGTTATTGTCGTGGAGACTATGATGTGCCAACATAATGTGTATAATATAAGCAAACATATATTTCAATATAAAATATATCCAACGTTGAAAATTGTTTTTTCAGTTATTCGGAAGCATTTGTACGTGTAACAGTTGAAAGGTCTAATACAATTTATCATATAAGTTCAATTGTTGGATGGATCTATTTTGCAGCATGGAGCATAAGTTTTTATCCCCAAATCTACAGCAATTACAAGAGAAAAAGTGTAGTGGGCCTCAATTTCGACTATATATCTCTCAATTTAGTTGGATTTATAATGTATGCCGTTTTCAATTGTGGATTATATTGGATACCAGAAATAGAGGTTTATATTTTATCTTGATATTTTTTCATTTATTTATAAAATTAATATTTAATTTCATCATTGATTCTATGTTCTAGCAAGAATACTTTAATCGATACCCGAAAGGCTTAAATCCAGTTCAAGTAAATGACATTTTCTTTTCATTGCATGCTGTGTGTGCAACGGTATTTGGAATATTCCAATGTTTTATGTATGAGGTAAGATAAGCATTATTATATGAATGTTTATAATTGTTATTACGTATGTCAATTTTTTAATTTTTATTTTTCATAAATTAATTGTCATGTAATAAATTACTACACGAAATTTAACTTTTTGCAATTTATCGAAATGTGCCGATTGAAATTGGACTTATAAAATAATGATTTGAAATTTCATTTGGCTGTTTCGTCTCCTTTAAAATCAAAAAATCATTGAAAATAAATAAATTTCACAAAAATACTTTAGCACGCGCAAATTTTTTTTCCACAGATTGGATCACAAAGAGTATCAACAACAGCTAGAATTATTCACGGAGTATTTTCTAGTTTCGTGTTGTTGTCTATAATACTCGCGATATTACATATTATTCAATGGTTGGACTTCCTCTATTATTGTAGCTATGTAAAACTTGCAATTACACTCATTAAATACGTACCACAAGCTTTTTATAACTACAAGAGACAATCGACTGTTGGATGGAGTATAGGAAATATATTTTTAGATTTCACTGGTGGTATTTTATCAATGCTTCAAATGATTTTAAACGCCTATAATTATGGTAATTTGTTTATAGTTTTCATTTCCCAAAAATGTATTCTTATCGTATTGATTTATTCCAATTAAAGATTTTAATTTGAAATTCTAAAGAAGTATTAATATGCTATTATTATCTTTTGATTTAAAATGAAAGATTACCTTCAATATGGAATATTTTTTTAACTCTATTTTACTTTAATATAATTGTATAAAAAAAAAAATTGAGTTACATAATATTTTTACAATATTCTTTCTTTTTTTTTTTTAGATGATTGGGAAAGTATTTTTGGAGATCCAACTAAATTTGGTCTAGGTTTTTTCTCCGTTGCGTTTGATATATTTTTCCTTATCCAACATTATGTTTTGTACAGGTATGTAAGAAACTCAATATAATAATGCTTTTGCTTGAAAAATATGCTTCTGGGTACACAAATATATTCAATTAACAAAATCTTCTCAATACTTTAAAACTTATTAAACAAATTAAATGACAAGGCTTTATGTAGAAATGCATGCTCTAATAGTAGCATGAAAAGGAAACATAATGAGAATCGGATTATGGGAGTAGCATTTAAATAAATTTCTAAATAATTATTATCGTTTAAAACATACAATAGAAAATGAACAAATAATTAAGAAAGTTTATTATTCCTAATAATTTTCTTAAATTAATAATCTTAATTTACTTAATAATAATCTTTTAAAAATACACGTGTAAGTCCCACTAGTAAACGATAGAAAATATTTCCAATACAAAATATTTATATGGGTGTGCGTGTAAATGTTAAAGAATTTAAAATTTTTAATTGAAAATTTAAAATAAAATTGAATATACTATTCAAAATATAGATTAAATTAATGATTCGTGATAAAATATTAAATCAGAATTGAACATTTTTTAAAGAAAACATTTTTAAAGAATTAAACATCGGTATGTTTTTATGAATATGAATATTTTAAATAAATTTTATTAATCGGTTATTCAATAAAATCCAAAAAATTATTCGTTTATTCGTGTAAGAAAGCAGATTTTCTAACATTATTATCTAAATCCTGACATAAAATTGTGAAATAATTATCTAATTATTGATATTCATAAATTATAACTGAAAGATTATTACAAAAAATTAGGTTGAATAAGAATTTTTTGTTAAAAATAATTTTGAATTGACTGAGGTAAGGTATATATAATTAATTACCTCTTAATGGACATAAATCCTGTTTTAAATTGAAATCAAATTTAAAAAATATAAACTAGCTTTGTAAAGAGCTTATTAATATATACAGTTCGTAATAAATTGCTTAGAAAAACATAGTATGATCAACAAGGTATCCAGAAAAAAATGAAAAAATCCAATAATTACTTCAAAAATCAATTCAATGTAAGTATGAATGAAAGTTATTCATATAATATGAAAAGTATGTAAACATGTATAATAAAACTACTTTATAAGTTTTTCTTTCATGTATTTCAGTATTATAAAAATATTCAATTATCGTAAAATACAATAAAATATATTTTAATTTAAATGTGACAGCATTTATATTTATTTAGAAATCATTTATTGACAAAACTCTTTAAATGTACGTATAAATAAATGTAGATAACTAATTTATTTAAAAATTAATAGAAAGTAATATTCTATTTTAAATCATTAGAAATGATAAAGTTAAAATATCCTATTTAACTGTGATGAATCATGTTATCTTAGTTAATAGTTACATTAATTCTTAAAAATATTTATAAAAATTTTAATAAAATCAGTGATTATCCTTTTTGAAATATCGTTTAAAATTTTTTTTAATTTCTTAAAGAACAAAAATTGATCCTGTAAAGTTAATTTGTTTACTACCGTATTTCTGACCAATACAATTTAAATGAAAATATTACAAGTATTAGTCGTAAGTAACATTAATTATGATGATATTGTGATTAGAAATCATATTTAATATATATATATATATATATATATATATATATATATATATATATAATATTTAATTCAATTATTAATAGGACAATATTCTTAAAATAAAAATTGAAATTAATTTTTTATAATTAAGAAAAAATAAGCTACTCACCAGCTTCTTAATTCTTCTTCCATTCTAATTAAAGTATTATTATGCATGTTTACTAATAATTTTTGAAATGCATACAAAGCATGAAAATCTTTTTATTATTCTGTATATTATAGAATTTTTATCAGTTATAAATCGGATTTTTTTGTATATACATAGTATAGTTAGATAATACTTATAAAATCTAATTATGTTATAATAATATAGCTTCATGGCATAATAATTCCATTAAGCAATATTTTTTTTTATAACTTTGGAAGCCGAAACATTATATTCATGCATATGATATAAATCATAAAAGAAACTCATTATATAAAGCTTCATTTAACAAATAGTTTTTCATATACGTTGCTTGTAAAAAATCATGCCCGATGAACTGTGAGGTAGAGCTAGAGTTTTCAATTTACAGAAATTCACATGAAAAGATGATCGACCTGAATTGCAGAATCTAGCCAGCACATGGATCAATTATTAAATCGTATCATCTTAACCAATAAATTATAAGATTACCTTAGTAAGCTTTGTACTTAAAACATATTTTGTATTCTCTGTTTAAAATAATAAGGTAAATCAATGAAATGAGTGTGCTAAACTGTAAATGTACTAATAATAATGTGCTATGATATTCCTTGTCATAGCATACTTTTCATAGAACTAAGTTAGATAATCTCGATCGTATAATATATTTGATCGGATGAAAATGATAATCTTTATATTAAAAAAAAAAAATTTATACTTATATAAAAAATGATTATAGTCTTGCATAGCTGTCAATAATTTTTAATTATATTTAGAATAATATATTTTTCGATATTTTATTGACTAGACAACCTTTTAAGAGTAAATTTTACAAGTATATTATAAAATGTGATTTAAGTCCTAAAATAATTATTAATTTAGTAATGCTATTGTTAACAATAGCTTTTGTAAATATGGTTTTTAGTAAATTCGAGATTAATAGCTTGTATTATCAAACATATTTCGAATATATTTATTATAGTATAATAAGATATTAATGTGTTCATTTACTATGTTCATCAAAATGAATTATTTTATAAATTATTTATTCAACTTTAAAATTATCAAATTGTTTAATAATTTTTGTTTTTAAATTTAATCGTATCTTTATTGGATTAAAATACTCTATCATTATTAATTATCAATAATATGAATAGACGAAGTAAAATAAAGTGATCTTCGTAGATCTTTTCTATACCCCTCCCGCTAAAAATCCTTTTCATATAATAAAAAAAGAAAGAAAAATATTAATTTTAGAACTTTTCTTTATCTGTGCGATTTCTTTACAAGTATTTAATATTAATATCATCGTGGGATTACGTACTTCTAATTTCAACTGTACCAAAGCTAGTTTTTCATAGTAATCTACAAAATGCTGCATGTCGCATGTATTGATGATTTATTTTTAAAGGGTGAACGAATATTTATTATTGCGGCTATTTATAAAATAAATTTAAAACGAATTTCCATTAACTTTTAACGTGTTGGAAACTTCTCTAACGTGCATGGAAGAGAAGGGCCCCATTTGTTAAAAGAAAAATAAATGGAAATATAAATTATATTGTAGTTATGATAATAGTTATATTGAGCAAAAATGCATTATAAGATTTTTGCTTGGTAATGACATTTACTAAATTTCTTATAATTTATTAAGATATCTTAAAAGGTAAAAATAACGTTAATTTTTCGTTTGAAAACAGTCGCAGTATAAGTTTAATGAGCAATTGAATTCATGAAAATAATTTCAATAAATAATGTTAATAAAAATTTAATTAAAATAATGCCATACATCTAGGAGATATTTTTTTTCTACATTAAGGTAAAAATAATCTTTTTGAGACAGCTAGCCAACTGCTAAAATGCCAAAATATTAAATATAATCAAAATATGCTTATTAATAAAAAGGAGATATAATATTACTCATTTATTGTTAAATGGATATTTAAAATATATAAATTCAGGCGATTTTATAATAGTTACATTTGAATTACTCGAATATGGCAATGCGTACATTATTGTTACTGTTACCTTAAGTAGTTTTAATAACACAAACAGAACAAAACACAACGTACATTCAATGTTCACAGGAATCGAAACGAGTATGATGTAATTCCAGGCATTTGTAATGAAAATCGCCAAGAAGATGACCAAAATTGTAATGTATAAAGTAAATTTTAATTTAAAAATGGAGCAAAAAAGATTGTCTTCATTCTTGATATAGAGTATACGTAATATATTGGCATTATGAGATTATGGAATATATATTTTTTTATAAGATATATTTCTATAATACGATTTTACTAAAGATAAGAAGAAAAACCAATGAATTTCCAAATTATATGATCACGCATTAGTATACTTCATCATTCATAAATAACAAACCAAACATATTTTGGTTCTCTGGTATTAAAAAAGCTTCATAATAAAAAAAAATATGATATAATTATATCATCGCATTCGAATTAAGGTAAGATATATTTATTTTTATATTATTTTCATGTACTGTAAAGCTCGAATTCGTTCATCAATTGAAGGGAAACTTCAAAAATTAAAATAATTTTTTAATTAAATTACCCTTTAAATTGAAAACTGATTACTAATTATCACACAAACAGTACTATTCACTTTTTAATACGCTCATACTAAAAACTTCATTTTGAAAAAAAACACACGCATAGATGTATATATAGATGCGTCTTTTTTTAGCCTAATGGTATAATAATAAAACAAATATTTTGAATAATATTTGTTTATTATATGGTAATAGTTTTTATTAAACATTATGAAATTACGATACAGGATAAATTAAAAAAAAATTCCTTCATATGTACAAAACTTTTCTTAAGATTTATATTTTTACATTTATTGGAAATATTAAGAAATTAAAGTTATAATTTTTTTCTGGAAATTCGTGGAATGTTATGTTTAAAAACAAAAAGCTTTAAAGGTATTAAGTGAAAAATTAATTAAAAAAAGTTGACACGAATAAAAACTTCCATATTTTATCATGGGGGATTGTCTCTGGATTGGTGTATCAATTAAATTATATCGATTCCGAAAATGAAGGCAAAAAAGAAAAAGTGTCTATATACTTGGGGCCGAGCCGAAAAGAGAGGGCGATAATCATCCTAATTACTGTTCTTTATAGAGTTGAAGTCGGCTAGAGTCAGTCCAAACAAGAGGATACAATAGTTTAAATATGCCTACCTGCATTTTTGTTAATAATAGTAAATAATGTTTGTTCAATTGTTCCCATCGTAAGGTACAAATAAATGTGTATGATAATTATTATTTTAATTAAATATTTTACAATAATTTTAAAATGTATTGTATAAAAACCACGACAGCACAGGTCCCTCGCTTTTCTTCGCATAATCACATTATTAATTTAATTTATTCAATTATATACAAATAATTTCGAAAGATAATTTAAAAATTTTATTTAAAAACATAAAAACATATTTAAAATGCATAAGATCTCGTTGTTATTAGCCCCCAATGAATACGTGCCCACCATCACATCTTGTCATTTCAAAAATATTTTTTACCTATCTTCGTATATATATTTTCTTCGAACTATCTACTCGTAAGTTTGAATATAATCTAATTGCTCGTATGCCTATGACAGAAGTTAGTATAAAACTATGAATCTGAATGTGTCGTGCAAGATGTGAAAAACCCTACATTTTATTGTTACTAAGCCAATAATCCCTTCAACAAAGTAATTAATTTACTTATTTTTATAATTATTCGTTTTGATTTATTTCGTGCAATGTTTCGATGTAAGAAAATTTTAACCTAATATGTATGAATTCTTATTTATAGTTAAGTACGTAACTTTACTAAGCATACATAACCTAATTCAATATGCACATAAATGTTTTAATTTCTAAATAATAATCATTTCTTATACGTCAAGTGCAATTACTTCTTGCGTTTAAATCTCATTACGTTAGTATATTAATATTAACTCTGTAAATTAAATTTCATAACGCTACCTCTAATTAAGCCAATAATAAAATGTCTTCATTCTATTATATTTATTTTATGTCATTTTCAATCGATCATTTATTAAACACAGTTCTGCGCTAAGTTAACAATGAAGTCTTCAAAAATCAACTGCAACATTAATTTATTTAATAGTGAAGTTGGTTTATTTATTTTTGTTAATTTATTAAAATAAATATCAATAATAAATGATGTCGAATACATTACACTTTTTATGTATAATAGTTTGAAATTGCTATATTCTATTAATTCCGAGCGAATAATTCATTTGTTGAAATTGTTTATTTAATATCAAATAATTCAATAAAATAGTCTAAATGTTATTGGTGAACTGGTAGCAAAGATATTTATTAAAATGGATTAATATTATTGCAGAATGGCATCCAAAGTATCGTTTCTTTTGAAGTCAACGTCAGTTATCGCATTGTCTACAAGAAATATCAATTGCTTGGTCGCTGCAATTACTAAGCCACACAGAAAGGTTTACTTGAAGCAGTTTATGACAGTTCTTCAACATCCAGATGGTAGTACAATAAAAATAAGATACCATGAGCCAATAGGTATTATTAGGCTTCCATTAGATTTGAGCAAATTATCAGAGAAAGAACGAAAAGCTATATTGTTAGAACGTCAGCCAACGCCTAAAAAGATAGTAGATGATTGTGAAATAGAAAATACCTTTGATGAGAATCGTTACTTAAAATTTTGAATTATTCATTAGCAAGTTGTAATTTTTTTTTAAACGAAATGCTAATATTGCAATTTTATAATAATAAATAATAATAAGTCATATTATATTTAATATAAATACTTTGTCTTTTTTCAACTATATCCTAAACTTTTATTACAGCTAGCTTTTAGTTATTTGTATCGATGAAATGTACCATTAGATTACAAATTGCTCAAATAATTTGACAATTATAGAATTCTTATTCATAATTAATGTTAGCACTTAATTAATATTAATTAACAAATCAGTCTTGATTTTTGTAAAATTAGTTTTGCCTATTAAGTAAAAATTAATAATTGTATACCAATAATTTTAATTATTAACAATTAATTAACAAAATAACAAATCATCAATAATCGATTCATTATATGAAAGTTTACATTTTATTTATTCCATAAAATATACAGCTGATATTATTTTATTAAATTTTGTGTTTCCATTATATATTTATCTTGTAGCTACTAGTAAATAAATATACTTGTTTATTCAATCTAAAATTAACGAAATGTAATTGAGTCATTTTAATCGTAACTCCTGAGCTTAACTTATAATATAATCGTACGAAACCATTGAAAATACGAGATTTCAAAACGAGATTTATCCGTAGAATGACCTTGACTTTCCTGTTTACGTCCTCGAAATAATAATTGCGATCATGTGTCCTGTGACGAAAAATGATGCGATATCTCATACGGACCACTTTCGAATGATACAATTTGAGCGGATACTATACATGTCCTTGTAAGATGTCCTCTTTCTCTTTGCTGGGCTCTATATATATATATATATATAGGAGACGGTGATGTGAGGAGGAAACAGGATGTGTCTTAAGGCATACATCTCCCTCACTCTCTTAGATGGCCTGTGAAAGCTTGTAAGCCATTTCGAATGTATGCAATATTTGTGCATATACAGACTTGTTAATAAAAAAAAATTTATTAATCATTGATTAAAATTGTTAGATTGGCTTAATAAACTATTTATACCAAATGATAGATGACATAGAATTTTAAATTCTCAAGATCTATAATAATATCGATAAATGTGGAAACCTGTAGAAACATATTCTATATTTATCAACCTTCTATTATATAATTTAAGAAACTGAAAGATCAAAATTGCCTTATTACGTTTTGCAGCTATTCATATATAGATTACAGATTTAAATTATAGCGTGAAAGCATAAAAATAGAAATACATTACTTTTATATAACATTAGAATTATTAAGAAATCTTCTCACCCAACCTTTTTAACTCATACTCATATCACTTATATTCATATAATGCTTGAGAATAACAAAATTAATTTTTTGATCATTTATAATTAAGAGAAGTATTTTTCTTATGATTATTTTAAGTCTTTATTTTATAAAAAGTAGTTTAAAAATCCATGCAGATCATTATTAATCATTTTGCGTCAGATTTTTCGATCTTGGAATGAAAAATGTTATTTCATAAAATGCTGACATTTTCATAATTTTATTAAGGATAATAGTTTTTAAAAATTATACAAAAAAATAATTGAAAAAAAAATATCAGAATAATAAATGAATAAAAATATTGAAGAAAGTGTGAATGGTTTAAATTATAGAAAGTTTATATGTAATACATTTTAATAATGTAAGAAAACATTTAGTATACGAAACTTTAAATTTTATTATTTACAAAAAATGTTGATTAAACTCTATGATTAATTCGTTATGATTATAACGTTGAAATCCATAATAAACCTTATAAAAATGTATTTCAACTATCTGATCGCTTTAATTTTTCCAATTTGTTTTGGCATATTATTTCGTGCATTTAAATACAAGTATATTACAAAGTGTCGTGTCATAAGGCTTAATACAGATAATTATAATTCGACCCTTTGGCAATATTGCTGCTGTTTATTATTGACTAAATATTATTGCTAAATACCTAAAACATATCTTAAATTCTGTCATTATCATAATACATAATATCTTATGTCTCCGTAAATATTTATATTCAACTGGATTATTAAACTGAGGGAATTGCATACATTTAAAAGAAAGATTTTGTTGCTTATACTATAGTCTAAAAAAAAAAAAAAAAAAAAAAAAAACGAGCGAGTGAACAGCTGCGTCTACTTGACGAAATAAATAACCTTAAGCATAATGAGATACATGAAAGAGCTGAAACGAAAAGCACGACAAAGCAACGGGAAATAACATTTTTCTGAGCGCTCTGGACTTGGAATTAAGCGCCGACCGGCTAAGGTGGCTGACTTTTTATTCCATTCTCTTTCTCCCAAAAATAAAAAAATAAAAATCAGACCAGTTGAGCGCCACCACAGCCGCCCGGCACTTTCTCCAATTTTTGTGTCGTCGGGACGGCGGCATTCGTACAGTCGCGGCGTTAATTGCGTTAGACCGCGGGCAAAACCCCCGATCGGCACGCACCGGATGAACTTTCGCACCATTCGAAAGTGGCGCCAACGGTCAGTGAAAGTGACGAAATACGTGCGTGAGTGCGTGCGCATATAGAGTCCACGCGTGCGCAGTAGATCGTCGAGCGGGAGCAACCAAATCGACATCTAACATCCAACGCTCTCCCGACCAAGTTTTCACTTATTTTTATTGCCGCGGAAACGGAAGCTGTCCCCGGAGTTGGATTATTTTTTAACGATGCCGCGGCATTGCTGGGAGCGATTTAATACGCGGAAGTCGCGTCGCGATTCGGCTCAGCTACGGCTATCGCAATTATCATACGGACATAGAAGCGCGTATGTTCGAGTTGGCGTTAAATTAGCAAATTAGAGGATGATTGTGGGTCGAATCGTTTCTAGAAAGATTTACGACCGAGTTCTTCTAGCATGTATGCACAATTTTACAAATTATAAATGGATAAATACATTGTCTACACATGCCTACTTAAGTACTGTCAATGAGCAAGAGGAGTCTTTCAGTGTATGCCTTTCCGCTCACAACTATTCGACATACCCAGTTTTTTTAGATAAAACTTATGAATTTTTAAGCCACAATATTTGACGAATTGTTGGATACATTATTCGTAGAATTTACTTAACTTCAAACTCTTAGAATTGTATGAAAACTGTTAATATGTGACATACACCAACTGATATTTAATCATTAATTTGGGTTACACGTTATATATAGCTATCACATAGTATTGATCCCTTCGCTAACTGTAGCTCGGCCTAGTACTATTAGTCTTTATAGATTGTGCCGCGGCAAAACTTTTTTAATCAAATCCGTGTCAATTCCTTTTTGTTAATAAAAATCCTTCGAGAAAACTGTTACAGATTTTTAGTATTACAATAAAACTTTTACTCTAACGTACAAAAAAAAAGGATAACATGCTATACGTATCCTTATACTAATCGAATTCCCGATAAAAACGATCAACGATAAAAAATTCGTATTTTAGTTCAACATAAAATGCATATATATTGCAAGTGTACCAAATTTTTTACCGAATTTGATGTAATTAATGTTAATAATCGAAATATTTACATGAATATACGATATGGTAATAATATATATACTTCACACCTACAAGTAAATTCAAAACTCAATTTATCGATCAAATAATTTCTTTTATATAAGAAATAATAATAATTAGTATAAGAATTATGATAAATAATCATTTTAATCTAATGTTATTCAAATGTATTTCTATAAATCTCTAAAACACCGATACTCATAGATCAATCAAATTTATAAAAATTTTATTGATAAAGCCATTTTTATAAATTATTGATACATTGTTAAACATCGTGTTTAAGAATCAATAATATACTCAAATCTAACGGGTCTCTAACTTTCCGCTTTCAAATATCTTGATTGAAACCTGTAATTCTCATAAAGTTCTTATAGAACTTTTCTAAAATAGTAAATAATTGAAATTTTAATTAAGTTACATGAAAATACTTCTTACGAGTAAAAAAAAAAGTGAAACCTTAAAAATACTCTTATCAGTAACAGAATAGATATGATAATATTTTATTCAAATCATAGGGCCGCTTATTAAATTCCAAAATAAATTAGCTACCATCGCTAATTTAACGCTTTTATTAAGAAAATATTTTGCTGCAATTCAATTATTTACTTTCACGTAGATTTCTAAGCATTTAGTTAATTGGTAATATCATTCAACGCGGTGAAAATAAAAATACACTAAATAATGATTCTTTTATTATCTTTTATTATCTCATTGGCATTTGATAATGGTTATTCAATAATAAGAATTCATAGCAACTATGATCGTTCAGAATACATTCAACGCAATAATATTGTACATTTTAACATTGGTTAGCGATAATCGATGACTTGTACTGGGTGATGTGAAAAGGTGTGCACCTCATTCGTGGATTGAATTAAAACGAACGATCAATGATTTTCGCGCGTGTGACAAAGTCTGCCGAAATCATGACACATATGGCAGAACTTCCGCAATTTGTACATTCGATCTCCGTGAAACTCGGGAGTGTGACAGCTGCCATGCTCGGGAAAATAAAATGACCTATCAATTTTTTCACTCGACATTCTGGATATCCAAATAATAGAAGTGATAGGAGCCGCTCCTGTTGGTTCGAAGCTTCAGGACGAGAAGAATCTATCTGTCTGTTCAGGAGTTGATGGTTGCAATGGCAAACATTTTCGGAAAATCAATAAATGTATACAAAATGCAGCAAATCAATATTATAAGTTAAGAAACGTATATATAAAACCCAAGACAGAGACATGTTTGTATTACTGATTTGCTTTATTTCTTATGTATGATCGATTAATAGTACACACTCAAGAATATATATTTACTGCCGAGACTTACATGAACTTAAAAAATATATAAAATTATTAAATTATATAAATGTACATAAGGATATTAAATTGAATGAGGCTTACTGAAAAATGTCTTACGAAACATCGTTACACTGAAAGTATCAACAATTCGATGCTTTCTTTACTATCACTATTATTATAAATCCAAAATTAATTATTTTCAACAAAATACAAAAAAAAAAAAAAATAGACTTTTAGGTTGAATATTAAGTCAATATAAGCTAAAAGGTATGCAAAAGTAATATTTCAAATATTTAAAGAATTATTTGATTATGCTTATTATGAAAATTCATTGAATTTTAAAACTAATTATGATAAGGAATAATTATTTTATTTTTTTTCAAGTATTGATTAGAGCTTAGTAAAATATTTATAAGTAATTAAAATTTGAAATATTACACTACAATATGAAGATATTCAGCATTATTTAAATTTTATTTAAATAACTTTGTTGCAACTAATAGCTTTCATATATGAAATCATAATTTAATTTTAACTCATAATATGTGGGAATGTAAAATGCCATTGTTATTTTTAATAATAACTAAATCAAAATTATTGTTAATTAGTATTAACTTTAAAATATTTTTTAATAAATTTTGAAAACTAATTAGTTATTTGTGGATGTTGTTTTTGTCGATGATACTCACACAACGTTGGGATTATATTCTATACATTTATAATATTAGATAAGCGGATGAAATAAAATTTAAGTTTAGAAAAATTTAACGCAAAATAATTCGCCGACTTCGTGGAGAGGTATTTATTTAAATTTTACATACATTAATTCAGACATTCAACTCCACTAACAAAGTACAGTATAAGCAATTCTGTAGTTAATTAATTATTCATATAATAAGATGTTTACGATTGTTTACAATTTAAACATTTATCACCCAAATATACAATTATTTTATTAAATAAGAAAACCTACCGTCCAAATTATTATAAGGAAAACAAAAATCGACTTGAAAACTTTTAGGAATATATATTAAATGTTTTCGAAACAGGAAAAATTATACTCTACAAAATAATAGTCGCTTATCTTAAATAAACTATTAATGAACTTAATTTATAATAAAGTAATTATAATTTCACTGCGTATTAACAAAATAATAATAATAAATATAATTTCTCAGTGATTATTTGTTTAAAATAATTGAAATATATTATGAATCATACTGATAATAATAGTAAATTTTAAACTTTAGATTATCGTTAAAATATTATTAATTATACATTATTACAATAAACTTGTTGTGCATTATAAAAGATTAATATTTTAAATGTACAGAAAGTTTGAAATATTTCAAAAAGCCAACAATTTAAAAATAAAAAAAAAACTTTGATACTAGCGAAAGAATTAAAGAATAAAGAAATTCAGGAAACCGGCGATTTTTCATGGAAAAATGTCAATAAATGCCTCCTGTGATTTATTCCCGTTGAAATAATAACGATTCCGTCGAAAGCATTGTCAATAAAATATAAAACCCTTCCAACAAAAACAAAAAAAAAAACAAAAAAAAAAACGAAACAAAAAAAAACGAAAAAAACAAAAAGTTAAAGAGAATG
>NW_011948418.1:10419587-10457776 GCF_000503995.2 Ceratosolen solmsi marchali
CGAGTAAGAAGTACAAAGCACCGAGAGAGTATAAGAAACGTAATCGACTAGAAGAGGAGAGGTGACGCGTATTGCCTGGGCCTTGAAAACCTTGCACGAGCCTGAGGGACGTTCACTTGGCAGTGAATCCAATCGGCCTTTAACGTTACCAATTTCCTATATCGTCGAACAGTAGGCGCAAATTCTCAAACGGAAAGCTACCTGTAAACGATCGCGAACAGTTGTTTATTATTGTGCCAATCGTTAAGTATTGTAAATCTGTCATTGTTCTATTGCGCATCATTTGATTGACGGCCCTATTATTAATAGGACACAGCCTGTAAAGATTACTAAGATTTTATAAATAGTAATTCTCGTAATGCATTGATCACAGGGAGTCGTTAACTTTTGGAAGACGAAATGTCGGAGGCTTTAAGTATTGCAAGGGCGTTCGGAATTATGTAAATTATATTCTACATTATTACTTGTTATTTACGAATAAATTATAAACGAGTTTTTGGTTAATCTTACTAGGCAATTATCACGAGCTTAACAATCAATCAATAAGATGTTAGATCAATAAGATTTTATAGATAAATATTTGCGTTAAAAAATAATTATTTTTCTAGGCAAAATTTCATTATCAGTAATAAACGCAGCTACTTAAATAAACATTTAGTTATATAAATATATTAAATTTTAGTTGTTTTTTTCTTACATATTTATATGTGTTAAACCAGTGACTCGTACTATTTGATTTTCATTACCATGTAATAATTAAATTGTAGTAAGACTTTATTTTTATACATAGTAAATATTAATAAAATTAAGGTATTTTACACAAGGGCGTTAAATTTATACAAACGTATATTATATAAGTAAAATAAATAAAAATATCTTTATTAATGAAGGCATTTAATGAAGGAAGCCTTGCTAGCTATAAATTTATATTCAATGTTTCTTTAAGCGAACAATTCGACGTTGATATTTCGATAATATGCACATTTTTACGTATCCAGACTTTTGATCCTGAATAATTTAAAATCCATCGACATAAGTGTATTTTTAAGATTTTTGCTTCAATAACAAATGCTGGGCATCGTAAAGTAAATTAAGAATTACCTCAGAATATGATTTATACTACCTAAAATCTTCTTCGGTGATCATCAATAATAACCGAGCCTTTATAATGTAATATTATTTCATGTAACATGCAACATAACCCGTTACGTGATATAATTGTGGAACCGTTCTATAGCAATTTCTTTAATTAGTCATTGATATACTTTATCAATTTCTCTTTCCTTATTCCCTATTTATTTTTTCAACATAATCCCTAGCATTTAGGTCATGTAAAAGAACGAAGCAATTCACTGTATAAAAGATACTAGTGCATTGTTAAACTGAGACCGCAAAACTCCAATTACAATTACCGCATGCCGCAGTTACAGGAACGGCAATGGTATTTTTCTTTCCTTCTTAATTTTTTTTTTTTTTTTTTTTTTTTTTTTTTTTACGGGACCTTGAGTTACGAGACGAGCTAGCATGACCACGATGGAGGAATGTTTTTGTATATTAATGGTTCGCGGAAGACTAAAATATTGAAAAAAGTGTTATTCATTGCATCGATGAGAATAAAAGGCCAAATTTACGACGTAAAGTAATTTATGCAATATTTTAATTTTCCATTTGGCCTCCTTCTTAAGATAATTTTACTGCTATAACGCAATTTAAACGTTAAGTATCCTTTAAATTACTATGGTAAAGCATTATTTGCAACAAAGCCCTTAAACATACTCATATCATCAATAAATACGTAGTTATAATAAATAATTTGTAAATGTAAAAAATAAAATAAAATTAAATTAAATAGAAAATGGTGATTAACCCTTAGTAGTCGATATTCCGTCGATATACACTTATTTTTGAACTGCAAAAAATTTCCTCATATGTCAATCTTAATTTTTTAAAAAAATATATATTCCGAATGACGTGCTGATTTTTTCACCAAAACAGTAATATCGATGAAAAATTTACCTTTTAAGCATTATAATCCCAAAAGATGAATATGTTATTCCACTTATACATACAGTAGAATATCTTAAAAATTTTGTTGCAATAACATGAAATAAATGCATTATTTATTGGTATATACATATATTAGAGAAAATTTACTGTCTTAACATGTGTGTGTTTTAACCAACTACTCAAAATGTAAAAGATCTTTTAAAGCATAAAAAATGAACAATTTATTTTATCATAAATATGTAAAGTTCGACTAGCATGAGCATGTGAAAAGACTCTTTCGGAATATTGTGAATAAAAATTTCACGTATAAAAAAAAATATATGCTAAATTTTATAGTTGCCTTCATCTTTCTTCTCGTGTTGTCAAGTGTAATGAAAATGACAATAATAATAATAATAATAATAAAGATACAATAAAACGATATTTTCTTTCGTATATATGTATCATAGAAAAATTCCAAATTGTCAAAAACAGATATATGATTCAAGCCAATGACAATTAACTATATAATATTATTCAATATTATTTAGATGTAGTTAAATTTTTCTTTTTATTGTCTCTTTCATTGTATTGGTATGTGCTATGTTTCTGTGAGATATCACTTTAATTTTATTACTCATTATCAAAATCATTAATCCAATACATAGTTGTTGGTAGTTTGTAATAGACTCGACTTTTTATTCACAATTCTTAAGTGCTTTGTCACTCCCTAAAATGATTTTTTCATTCTGATATATGCATCTGTGACAAAATAAGTTTTGAAATCTGTTCCAAATACAATATATATATATATATATATACGTATGAAACTTTATTTCGCGAAATTCCAATTCCTTGATTATTTTTAGATATAATAAATATAATACAATTAAGATATAATACAAAATTGCTAAATAAGTATTAAACATAATACAAATTGATTAACAATTTATATCTTTTGTCATAAGTAAATTTACTAATGTCTAGTTAAATATCGTGTTTTTCGTTTATATAAACAATTCTAAGTATGTGCATAACATAATATTAATTTCTCGGTCGAATATAATTTTTAATATTAATTTTCTATTATTACTGACAAATAATTTAATTTCTTCAAAATGATCTATCTAAAAAATGTTATTCTTTATTTTAATATAAATGATTTATGGGCATTTTACCAAAATTTGCTCATTCACTTTCAAAATATTTTAATAAAACGTTTTATTGAAAGCAAGAAGTTTTTTAAAGTACTTTTTTTTAGAAGTTCAACATGATATAAACATAAAATAACACATTACTATTGTCAAGAATTTTGAAAAAGTTCAACTTCTGCAAGTATCTAAATCATTACAGCGTAGGTATGATGTAATATAGCGACTATTTTATCGATAAGATTGCACATGATTGATGAAAAATGGTATTCAATAATATGAAATATCATGAAAATGTTAAAAAAAATATATTATAAAAGAATATGAATGTGTGATATTTATAATGAAAGTAAAGTGCAAAAATAAAATTCTTCGAAAACTCACGCATACTAATGAAATAAAATTTATATCGCGAATTGTTAAAAATAATTATTCTAGAGTAATGAAATTCCATCATTATCACCATCCAAAAGTAAAAAAAAAATTCATAATGGCCAATCGTTTTCTTCTTTTTATCTCCCCCCCCCCTTTTTTTATCAAACTGAGCAATCAGCTGCCTATTATTCTTCGGACGCGCTAGTATATCAGAAGCCCATCACTTTTGTTCCTGTCCTCGTCTACACAATATCTGTCATTATCTCCACAAGATACTCCCTATAAACTTCATGCACTTATTTATGTTAAGTAAATTATGCTCTCGATGAATTGTGAAACATAATAAAGAGATATGCACTTGAGGACCTCGGCTACTTGTTTGATCATACCTGCGATATTACAATACAATATAATAAAGTCTATAAAATTATATTTCAATTTATCGTTGAGGAAGGCGAGGTGAAGTAACACAGCGATTGAAACACGTATGTATTTAAATAAATAAGATATGCTCAAAGAAATTTGCATTAGAAGTATTTCGTTTCGGTAGAATAATATTGGTGTATTGTCCATAGAGCAAATACTTTGGGCAAAATTTACATAAAACTAGCAAAAAAAAATCATAATTACATTAATTTATATGTGGCTTTTGCCAAATTAAAATAATATAAAAGCTCCTATCAATTTGCCTGCATAGATATAGATTTTTTTATGAAAATTAATTTTTGCAAAAACAAAAGACATTTCGTTGTATAGTATAATTGTGTACATAAAAATTCATCGTGTCGAAGCGCTATTTTGTAAAAAACAAAAAAAAAAAAAAAAAAAGGGATTATATTTAATTCAAAATTTAACTCTAATGTCATTTATGGGCGTATTCACATTTTGCACTTGTATATCTACAATTAACTTCTACATAGTTATTAAAAATTACGAATTGTTAAGTAAAGTGCATCAGTGACGTAATTATAGGTATTTTCTCTTTAAGTGATTGCTGCAAAGAAGCAGTGATAAATTATACATGTCTCGATAAATGTAGAAAGTCAGTGTGTTTTGTAGCCAGTATGTAGAGGTGTCTGCGAAGCATTCAATACGAATCTTCGAAAATGATATAAAATTTATAAATACTTATTCGGTTGAATTCAGTGTTTAAAATTATAAATTATCCACTGTTACTAAGGAAATAAATATGTTGAGATAAATAAAAAAAAGTTATGGTTACAGACAGTAGTAATATCTTAACTTTCAAAATAATATATTAACCGTGATAAATGCTGTGGCAGTTACGTATGGCGAATATTAACGATAAATAGATATTGTAACAGTTAAATTTATAATACAATCGTATACATTTAATGTACAATAATATTAAGCGTACTTAATGGATGGAACGGAAGACAATAGCTTCTGATGTATCGTTAATAACTTTTAAAACATAATAAATCGCGTCGGTTGTACGACCTAATTAAATGCTTAGAGCAGAACAAACCAATGCAAACAAAAAACAATGCTCCCATGGATAATCATAGGAAACCACAGGAAGCATCGCAAATCAATAAGCAACATTTCCCTGAAAACGGTTTCGCAGAATGAAAATTGTAATTTTCCATCGAAAACATGCGACTCTGCAATAAAATCAACAAATTAACAATAACATGCCAATTTTCACTATTTATATAAAAAGCATCTTCTCGTGAAAGTACGATGCATCGTTATAATGAAAAACTATGAGTTTATGGAGTCCTTATACACTGGCATATGAAAATCGCAACAGACTCTCCATGATATAGGATAGCAATTTGTAAAACGCAAAAATACCGATCTTAAGAGCAGCCACGCCAACGTACAGTCACGGATGCCTTACAACATTAATATTAATCACCATAGCGACGGGAGGGACTACGAAAAACAACAACCATCCCCACTTTATAAAACACAAAAATTATAATAATAATAATAATAATAATAATAATAATAATAATAATAATAATAATAATAATAATAATAATAATAATAATAATAATAATTACAAAATATGAAGAGAAAAAGGGCAACGACAAAGTCAGGAGTATAGGAAGCGTTCTCCCTTCCCCCGGTCCCGAGGGCCCCAAAATCATTATGCCCCACGGCCTCGTAAGCCATCTCTTGTTCCGCCGCGTAAACTCCTCTTCCTCCTCCTGGCGATAGATTGGGTGCGCGAGGAAGCACCCGGAGCGGGAGTCTCGGTGGTGGGAGTGGATTCTGTTATAGTAGGCCACGAGGCGGCCGAGGCGGCCGAGGCAAGCCGACGTAGTCGCTCGCTCGCTCGCGACCAAACGCGCCGCCGACTCTCTCTTCTTGCCTCCCTAAGCGAATATAACTTGGCGGTTCCTCGTCAATCCCAGTCACCGTCTGGCACGCTATCGGCGCGCACCACCGCAACGAGGCGCCCACGATGATGCTGTAACCAGTGAAGCCCTCGTACCCGGGAGGGTGTCATGGCCCGGGTGTCCAGCCGCGTGAGCCTCTGATTCAAATCAAATAGCCCGCGCATTCAATCAGCTGCGGCGCACCAGCCGCGTGTGCGTTATGGTGCTTATTGAGTGACTTTGACGCATGAGCAGACGCGCCGCGTGAGATGATCGGCAAACTCGTGCTCGGACTTTGGATCGCACACTTTTTCTGCAGTTACGGTGAGAGACGACGAGCTTCTTACTTACGACTTAATCGGCCCTTTGCTCGATCACACTCACCCCTATCCCGACGTGCACGCACGCACGCACACACTCCCATCCCACCCCGCGCTCATACGAATCAATCGCACAGGCGGAAAGACCATTCGTCGCTTCGTGATGAGACGACGGCGAGTGTATTGCAAAACCGCAGGCAGGCATGTGTTTAATTTTTAATGAGTGGCGTCGTGCGAGAAGAAAAAGCGGCTTCTTCTTTTTCACGGGCTAGCTAAGTAAGCAGCGCGAACCTCAATGAATGTACATAATCGAGTGGTATAGGTGAGGCAATGAAACTCGATGGATAAACAGCGAAACGAAAGTCATTTGGCACTTGCTTGTTTATCGCGAGTTAATCGGATCATAACATCGTATTTATTAAAATATATGTCTAATAGTAGAATGTTAAACTATCGCGTCTAGCACATAATCATGCTTAATATACTTAAACCATAACATTAAAATATCCACGTACCTCAAAGTCCTTTTGGGAAGTCGATGGCCAATATTCAACGAACTCGATAATAATATTTCAATTTATAATAATCCTTTCACAATAATTCGTCCAAATGTCAGATTTAGTTGTGCCTATAAAGCGGCGAATAAAATTCGCAAATAATGAGCACCTTTTTCACCCATTAAGCAATTGTTTATGGGCATTGTAATTATTTTTAATTCCTAAAGATCGAGAAAACCATTTGTACCACAACATCAAAATTAATAAGATTGATTAATATAAAGTATATCATTTGTGAAAGTTTCGAATATTGAAAAGATTTTAACGGCTATCTAATGAGCACATTTATCTTTCTATAAATCTTCTCTACTCACCTTCTATTCTTCAACATAATAAAATTGCTTTATTATAGTTTTACGCAAGTAATGTATAACTTCATATGACAAATATGTCGATCCTATTATTTTGATGATTAAATTGACTAGGAAAAGGTTTCTAAATATTATAGAAATTTTGTCTAATTTTACGAAGAATTTGAATTCTATTTCGTTACATAGTTTACCTTTTAACATTCATTAAAAAAAACATAGATTTTTTTATAAAATTTTACGTTATTATAAAATATATATATGGAAAAGGATTGCATCAATTTCAGGATAAATCTGATATAAATTCATTTTTTTATTAGAAAAATATACTAGACTTAACAAAACACTCTTATATTTTTAATTTTTACTTCATATAAAATAATAATTTACAAATACAATTTTATATAAGTTAAAACTGTAAACTAATAATATATGTTGGTAATTTATTGTCGATAACATAAAACGAGAATATTATTTTTTTTTTCTGTAATGAATAGAAGCATATTTATAATTGACAAAGCAATTACAGTTATTACATATTTCATCAATCCACTTTTTTAAATATATTACTTTTAAATAGTAGACTGTAATATAACTTTATTGGTATAAGATTTTACAGCTCGTACATGAATACTTACATTTTATAAACAAAAATTGAATCTTATTTAATAAGTATATAGTGAAAATTTACTTTTATATTAATGTTTGATATATTAGCAATATAATTCACTGGAAATATAAAGTTTTCATATAATTATTAAAATTGTCATATGAGAATTTACATTGACAATTATCTGCAAATAATAAAGAAAAGAAAAACATATTAATCTGTATAGAACAATAATATTAATAAAAGATTGAAGATAATATTTTAAATTTATTTCGTTGAAAAAATATAGTTACTTAATGATGTTAAAAATGTAATTATAAAATATCATTTTCTTATTATTTCTTATCGTGTCATCAATATCACAATAAACATTAATTTACTAATATTTACTAAAAGTCAATTAACAATTAATTAAACTTAAGTAATCCTTTAATTATAAAAAAAAAGAAAACAAACAAAAAAAAGTTGTCAAAAATTAATGTAATAAATGATCAAATAGAATGAAGCAATTTATATTGAATTTTTCTAGAATATAGAATAATTCAGTCATCGATCATTTAAGGTCCAAATTGATTTTTTTTTAATAGAAAAATAAATCTTACATTATTTATTACGGCTGATTGTAATTAATTGCTTACTTAGAGTTCAATAATATACATGAAAATTAATAAGTGCAAGCAAATTAGAAAACTCGCGGTCGATATTCGAATTCATTTTGAAAACGTGAAATTTTTTTAATTAAGAATTAAAAGAAATTAAACGAAATTAAATACCAATCATATGATTTACATCTTCGATCTAATTAAAAATTTTTATTTACCTTCATACGTATGTTTATTTACAATAAATATATATGAGATTAAACTCGATTTAAATTCGTTTACTTTCTTTTTTCAAACATAAATTTTTAATTAAAACATTCGATTGTTTTTATTCCATAATGATTATTACAAGATAGAAAATAAATATATTCGAAAAATTTATGACCAGCTTTTATCCCTTCAGGTTTTTAAATATATCTCTTAATTAACATATATTTATTCGCTCAAGTTCAATTAGCATTAACTGCCTAATAGTTTTTTTTTTTTTTTGCTTTTTAATTTTCTCCAAGCTTATCATGTATTATTCGCAAAAGATGTATTTAGACTTAGACTTAACTGCAATTTTCATCAATCACGAAGATAACTCTTTGGTACTCTGATAATACTTTGATATTTTGCAAAGTTGAATAAGGATCGCGCTTTTATAAACATACACATATAAAATTAAAATGTAGATATAGACATTAAATTAATGACACAAATGGTAAACTCATTTCTAAATACTTGGATTAAATTTTAATTGAATTTAAATCAAAATTGAAGCATTAATTTTGCAAAATATTCAACGTGTTGTACTACTTCTCGTGTACTCAATTTAATCTATCCCCTACTTGTTGATAAATAATCTTTCTAACGCACGTGCGATTATTACAAATAAATGTAATTGAGCCATTCCCTATAGGTATTAGGTATCATACCTGTACTTAGTAATTGTTTTTCTAAAGATTGTGGATCTTTTTTTGGCACCTAAATATCTGGTCAAACTTTTCCTCTTGTCGAGTTTGAATGACCGCAGCGCGCTAACCAGTGAAAGCGACCACATAGTTTCTTACGTTGCATGTGCATACATATGCGTATATCAGTAATTGAATATTTCATCGGGATGGTAAGAAAATATCTTCAATAACTCACGTCCGTATTAAAAATACAAATAAAAATGATGGAATACTTTTATTTTTCTAATTCCTCAATCTTCTCGGGGCTTCCGTATAACTTCGATCTTCGATCATTAATCGTAATATTTATTTAAAAAGCCCAATAAATTTTAATTTAAAAGTTAATTGTAATTTAAATTTTTTCGATAATTTATAACGTATTGTAATAAAAATGGGATCAGCGATGCTAATGTCATCATTCTATAAAGAGAAATGTTACTGATATAATATTCGCTTTCTCAAATCATAAAATTTCAATGAAATGCTTTTGTCTTTTTAAATGGACAAACTTATTTAAATGCATTATTGCAATGCATTAAATCCGTTAGAGGAGTCAGTAAAATGAAAATTAAATTATTGAATTAAACTATGTATATGTATATATAGACATATGATAGTTATTATCATTTATTTATTATTAATTGACTTAACTAACATTTTAATGCACGCGTCCCTCAATTTTATAAAATTTTTCTCAGAGTTACAACGCTTTCACTTTGAGAAAGTAAATAAAATTTAATTGAGTTTTTAAATTTAGTACTGTTTAGTACAACGTAAAAATGAACTAATTGAGAATTCATAAGTTTTAATATTAAATATTTTACATGTATGTATACAAATGCATTATTAGCTATTTTAGGAATTGCAACTAATTGCATACAAATATCAACAAATTAATCGATTTCTTAAATGTCAAATTCATATTATTAATAATACATTATATGATTTACCAAGTTTCTTAATCATTAGAATTTTACTTATATAGTTTATTTCAACTTAAAAAAAATCTTTTTAATTTCAATTTACTTTAAGAATTCACAATTTTATTTTAAATAGATTTAAACCTTATTCTTTAAATGTTATTTTTTACACGTATAAAAATAATAAACTATATATAATATTTAACGTTATCAACGTTATATATTATTTTTTAATAATAAATTTTCACGATGAATGTAGTCAACATAAATGATAAACTAAAAATCTTAATTATCCCTTTATCACGTTTAAAATTACAATTACACTTTACGAAGAAATAACGAAATAATTGCCAATTAATACGTACGCTAAGTATTTTATTTAATATTTTCAAATAATTCTAAAAATATTTATTAATGTATAAATCGTAATTAATAGTAGTTTCATTTCCAATTTATTTATTTTTGTAAAGAAGGAAAAAATAATAATACATCAATTATTTTTAATACTTTCAAATTATTTATTTTTTTTTTTATTTGAATAGACACGGTTCAAATAATGAAATATAGTTGAAAGAAACGTGTATTAAACCGTCGCTAACAGTGTCAACGATGCGTATTCGAAATTGAGAAACAAAAAATTAATTTTTCTAATCGGATTTATTTAACGAAAACTAGTACTTTACTAAATAAGAAATAATATATAAATGAGAATATTTATAAATTCTCCATCATATTCCAAACAAATTATCAGTTAATTGTACAACCTCAATTATTGAAGAAGTCGGCAAACACGTTGAACATATTTATATATGCATGTATAATTAAAATATTCAAATATATGTATATTAAATTACTGTTTATGAAAAAAACTGAATAAATAAATGCAAAGTTAAAAAAAAAATTAAAGTAGATTTCGTGTAATCCGCTTTCCGTAGACATTCATTTTACAGGAGGATTTTAATTATATGGATGTCGACGGCTCTGTATATACATGTAAATATATTACAAATTGGTAAATATTTATAATTTAAATTGTTAAGTGCCAAATAAATTCTCACGAAAACAGAATATTTTCGTTTGAGATCTTAATTATATCACAATGCAATTAACTTGTATGTGCGCGTTATAAACTTAAAATGCTTCCACGCTTATATATTTTGTTATTTATTATTAAAAAATGGTTTTCCAATTCAATGCGGAAAATATGAAATACATATTACAATTATGAAACATTTTTATTTATTATCACTCTTTGTAATTTCTATATTAAAACGAATATTCTCTATTCAAAATTTAATATTATATTTAATATAAAGTTTAATTAATGATAAATAGATGCGTTAAGTTTTTTTAATTAAACGTTAATCTATTGAATTCAGTAAATTAAACACTTTTGTCTTGAAAATTATCCAATCCTTTAAATAAAAAATGTCAATCCATTAAAAATTCATTTCAGAAATATATAAACTAATATAATGAAAACAATAAAAATTATAAGCATATTGATTTTTTATTTTATGTACAAGCATAATATATGATAAATTTATCGAGATTCTGATTATAAATTACTTTATAGTATCGTCAAATGAAAAAAAAATCCATAAAACTATGAAAATTAGTTTACAACATTCAGAATTTGAAGAAAAAAACTCAGCAAAACTTCCCGAATTAAATACAATTTTGAATTTACACAAAAATGTAGTAAAATTATGCTTGAACGAAAATTAAACGTGTAGATTATTAATGAGAGTCAATGATTTCGAAGGATATAATGCAAATTTTTGGTCGTCTGAAAAGCTTCCGTAATACAAAATCCATCGATATTATCGCAGACTTGCAAAGAAATGAAAAATAAAAAGAGGCTCGGTCGAAGCTAAAAAGCATACGAAATTGACGAGATGTCCGTGACTACCGAAAAATCATAGTTTTACGCTCTGGAGCGCTGAAGTATCGGAAACAAAGGCAGAATAGTCTCCGTCATCTACACATCTCGTTTTACAAAACGAATAAATTAGGTTGGAGGGCGCATTGACCTGATTAGCGAATCATGAGAGCGTTCGAGTGCATCGAACCTAAGCTCGGCAGTAGGCGCACTTGGATCGCACAGGTCGATCGGACGATCCGATGGAGAAATTGTTTTTGTGGTTGGTACGTTGTCCTCGAACCGTGACCGAATCCCGGCTTTGATCGTCCATGATTTCCATGACAATTTTGACAATTGATGAGCAAAGTGTACGAAGGGCAAGAAATTCGGCACTAAAATACCAGAATTTAAGTGGAAATTATTAGATATCGAGTGGAGAGACTCTTTATCAGCATATTCGATAATTTTATAGTTAATTTTTTTTTCCTGCGAAATAGAGCGTTTCTTGAATGAACTATTAGTTTATTGCAACGGTTTTTTCATTTTCGTATATCGATAAATCGATAAATTAATGACACCACATAATGGTTTTATTTACTTAAGAACAGCAGTTGCCTCCATTTATTATAACTTGATTTTCTTTTGCATCTAATGTAACTGTAAACATTATTTTCATAAGATTTCCAATTATATTGATAAATTTTTTATAAATATGAAATGTATCAATGAATCGTTTTTTATCAAAATATCGAAGTAATAGTGTTAAACGATTATTTATTTTTTAAACTACTTTCATATTCTTATCAGTAGCTTCATATACAAGTTTACAATAATTATAAATCTTAAACTGCTTTCTCATTAACAGAATAATATACATATTTGTTTATTTATTTTATATTTTATATTTATAATTGGCCTTCGCTTTATTGTTTGTATAAAATAAAATGATATTTTGAGACTTTTAATCTAACGTAAATTGCTATGAATTTGTCGTCGTATGAAAGCAAGTTTCCTAAAATAAATGTCAATTCATTATTCTATGTATTAAATCCTATAAAAATTAAAAAACAAAACATAAAGGAAAAATAAAATAATGATTTTGTAATAAGCCATTATATAATATTAAAATGCTTTGATTAATAGGTAGATATTTTGTTAATTACGATGTTGCTTAACTCTTTTACATTATTATTTTTCAATATAAATAGGATAGACTCACTAATCAGAAAATCTCTTCCTCTATTTACTAAATTTTCGTCATATGCTTACAAAATTATAATATTGCTATATACTTATGAATTGAAATAAAATAAATTATTTTTAATAATTAGGATAGTAACTTTGGTATAGAATACCAAATAAAAATATAAAGCATAGCTTATAATTTTTGTTTTAAAATATTTTATTTCATTAAATCAAATTATACTATATGCACGTAATACTATATATTTTATTCGATCATTGATAATCTTTTTTTTTTTTTTTACTTTAGTATTTCACAAATACTTTAAATGGTCTAACTGTTTTGAATTTTTAATATACTTATTGATAATACAAACTATCTTTCATTTTTCATCTTGTTACTATGACCCAATTGTAGATCGCATCTCAATATATAGAAATATCAGAATTTTATATGGTACTCATTAGCGATAAAGCTAGTTTCTATAAAATATAATTTTTATTATTTTCGAATATCTTAATATAATATTAACATTTCGCCTTAAATTGTACTTTAATGGTTTATTATAAAAATATAATCATTCTTTTCTTATAAATACTTATCCTTTACAAGTACATGCTTTTTACAAATGTACTATTCGCCGATTGAATTTTATTTATACGCTCAGTTTAGCATAATTCTAATAATTCTACACAATTATACGAGCCCATTTTATATAAAAATACTTAAACGCAACAATACAGGATAATATATTAAAAATTTTCCAATTTATTATAAAAAGACTTCGATATTAATAGCGATAACTTGAATATTTTTTTAATAGTTTGTTGGCAATATGTGATGCGATATATCAATTTTTACAATATCTATATTAAATGTTATAAGAATATAGTGATGTAAATTTATTTACATCTAATAAATTTCATAATAAAAGGAAGTTTACACGCTACGACGTAGATGAGTATCGAGAATACTCATTAAATATATAATTTAATTTAATTCAAATCATATAACTAATCGATTTTCACTAGGAAAATTCAATAAATATTATCGATACGTTACAGCGTCTGTTTACGTTGCATTATCATATGAAGAATAAAAATTATGAAAGCGGATACGATTTTGATAAACGGTTCATCGAATTCAAATTGGTACTTTTACCGAATCAATTACATTTTAGTTGTTAATATTATATCTATCTCTATCATCGCACTTAGTTTTATGATCGTATAGATTTGTTTTCTTTTTATAAAGCCCACCAGAAAGATCATAACAATATTCAACAAATGGTAGAATTAATTAAATGAAAATGCTACTTAACATTATTTTAATTTATTTTCGAAAATAATTTATTTTATATTTGGAATAGGAAACAACCGATAAGATTTTTTACTTTTTGCTTTATTCATTATAGTCATTACATTTTCAGGTAATTGTGTAATTAACAAAATAAAAATTTTCTATAATAAAAGTAATTAAAATTAATAATCAATAATGAATAATTAATTATTTATCAGTAAAACTGAAATGAACGAATATATTTTTTGATAATTTATTGTATATATTTATTGAAAATATTTCAATAAATAGAACTTCATATATATATATATATATATATATATATATATATATATATATATATCAGGTATAAGGTGTATTAGACTTAAAGTAGACATTCTTCTGATTTACTATTCTTCAATTTAACACATTTATTGTAATGTAAATATAAGGTTTGTTTATGTATATAATTGCAATATTATACATTCCAATGAAAGTTAAAAGTAATGTTTCACTATTAGTATAAAAAGCATTATTGCTCAAAAACAACAATTCGTGTAATGCAAAGAAAATTGGATAATAAAATTGAAAAATATAATAAAATATTTAACATTCGTGGATGAAATGGTATTGGAATTATTCGATCGACAGAAAAGCAATGCTGTATATTTAATAAATCTTTTACATGAATTTCTATATTAAAATAACAACATTCCGATTAATACAGTGTAATTTATGTATTATGATATTTATATACGAAGAACGATAAATACAGCTTATAGAGTGTTTCTAATAAATATTGACACTTATCTTATTTAATCCTTATACATTTATATGAATAACTAAATATATGATAGTTCTTTGTAACGAACTTATAACATTTCTAATCACAACCACTAACCTCTAAGTCCCAAAATCCCCATTATACATTCATATATGTTCATTATTCTTGATCTATAATCGGTACAATTATTGCATTAAGGGGGACATACTATTATAATAAGCGCGGTTCATTGCCGAGAAAGATTCATCGTTGAGATAAGCTAGCATCGAATTCGTGTACTACCGAGGAAATAAAAATAGACGATTAATACGAGCGATCTAGCTCTATCTAGCTTTCCAAGTACCACCAGCGCGTAAGAACAAATTTTATGATTTTCAATTTACGGCGGCGGGCTAATGATTGCCATTACAATTTCACCGTACACACGTGCATAGTGCGGTTTTATTAACGCCGGGAGTCGCTGACTCTCCCTCGCGCGATCCCGGCAACCTGTCGGAGCGAAACTGGTGCGCGCGCAACGCACCTCCTCGGCAAGAAGCACGCGACAGCTACGTCGGAGATTCACCGACGGATATGGGAAACGAATGGGACGTCGACTCGCCGGTGAAAGTTCCGCAGCAACGTGGAGACGGGAGCGACGACGGCGGCGACATGAAATGAACAATGACGGCTGGCTAGAAATTCCCGAGGCATCGGCATCGGCTTTACTCGAGACTATTCTCGGCGTCCTTGCTCGCATTTACCGAGCATCGCGTTGTCGTTGCTCTTTTCGCCTGGGCACAACCTGACCCTCACCTTTACTTTGGTTTAGTTAATACAATATCATCGTGCTGCAATTTAGCCAGAAGCTGCAACACCAACTTTCCTTCGCTCCTACTCATAATCGCGCTTGCCACATCTCTGCATATCCTTCTTCATTTGACAATAGACATCTCATTGGTGATCCTATTACAAAAGGATCAACAAGCCTTTATAATATTACTTCTATCTTATAGGATCGACTACCATGACGGATTATTATCAATCACGATCTTATTATCACAATGATAAATATATTTACATAGGCTGCTATTGACTGACTCTCATCTCGATCTCATATCGATGAGATAAACATTAAATATTATCTTTGTAATAATATAAAACACAAACATAATTTGTCTTGAAAATGAACAATGCTTTTAAAAAGCATGAATTATAATGAAAAGCTGCAAAACTGTAACCATATCCTCTACAAAATCGTTATATATATATATATATATATATATATATAATGTCTATGGACAATAAATTTCTTAATTACCAAGAATTAGCAATAATTTATACGTTCTGTCTATCTAAATATAACGTTTCTATATACGTGTGCAAATATTCTAATGGTAAATTAAAGAACATGAAGGCATTTGAAAATAGCTATTACTGTAAATTAATCAATGTGTAAATTGCAGGTATTTATTTTACTCTCTTATATTGCAATTTGTAATACATCGATACCAGTATTCATTTTCAAAATTATATTATTTTTCTTTAATTATAGAGTAATCTTCAAACCACAACGTATTAGTATATAATTCTAAATTTTTTTTTTTTTTTATGACATTTCCAATCGATACGTTTGAAAAAACTACCATGAAAAATATTTAACAATTTTTTGAATCGACGGATTTTTGAACAACGTCACTTTACTTTGTTATTTTTTTTTATTAAATACACTATTCGAGAATTTATTAAGTAGTTATAAAACAAAGGCTGATTAATAAAAAGAAATAAAATAAGCTATTGAATTTTATTATTATGTTAATATCGTTGCCTATATAATAATTCTTTTAAATGGAAAATTTCTAAATAATGTTCTAGAAATATATGAAATTACTTGAATGTCGGTATCTTTCAAATAAATTATAATTTTTTAAATAATTATGTTAAAACAATCAATCGAACATTTATTAATGAACATTTTTAATATAAATGGATTTTCAATATTATCTATCGTCAACAATCAAAATACCAATGAAATTTTCTTATTTATTGTTCAGGTTAAATAAGAAAGATTCGCGAATGAAAGCATGGAAGAGTTGTATTACAGAAAAATTTATTAAATCGCCATTGAAGAAAGTATCGAAATTCACATATAGAGTAATGATTGAGCACGCTAAATAATATATTTTTCGATAAATAGATGACAGACAGACAGACAGACAGACAGACAGACAGACAGACAGACAGACAGACAGAGAGAGAGAGAGAGAGAGAGAGAGAGAGAGAGAGAGAGAGAGAGGAGAGAGAAATTAAAGCCGAATTGTGATAATGTCATACACTAGATTAGGTAGGTAATTCGAATCCGGTTGGCGTATCGACCTGTCATATGATCGGACTAGTATCGCGTTCTCAAGCACCGGACAATTAGAAACTCTGGCGAATGATCGAGTGATTCGAGTTACTCGTGTTTTGAGAAGTCGCGTGCTTGGGGGAACTTTCGCTGCTCAGCACCGACTATCACATATTCGTCAAATGTCGTGCTTTCATGATTATTAAGAAAGCTGGACGACACCTTGAAATATTTGAAACAGTAATGTTTTAGCGCTCGAAAGGAATGCGAAATAACACACCTCGTAATAATCATTTGGAAGAGATGAAAATGTTTGCTCTCGATGTCGTAATTCAACATTCTAACGTAATAGGACGCTGCTCTGCATGAATTAAACAAAACGCTCCAAAGAGGCCAAATTTCGAGGAAAATTCAAACGCAAAGCATACAATGATATCACAATGTTCAAGCAACTATTTTATTAAGTATAATTAAATTGCAACATTACGTTAAGACTACTGCAGGTGAATATTAAATTTATATAGGGAAAGTTTCAAAGAACTCATATTTTAATGTATTTAATATGCCACGATTACTCCGTTGTACAGTTATCGTTTAATGTATTGTTTCAGACGGAAGAACTTCTTCTGGTTTAAAAGTCAAAATTTTTAATCTGAAATAGTGACAACATTTTTTTGTTTTGTTTTGTTTTATTTATAATACGAAATCGCAATATATTTCAACATTAAATTTCTTTTCTCTTTCACTTCATTAGGTTGTAGAAACTTCATATTTTATTCCATCAACGCAGAAACATCTTTTTCTTACTGCGACAGGAAAATAACGAAATTATAAGAAAAGTAAGAATTCATTGTAAGAAAGCATCGTTCCTAGGAATAAAAATAAAATTCTCTCACGGAACGTAAATTTAAGATATATATTTGAATAAATCTTGATGAACTTTAGATAGGTGCATACGCGACCCCAAAAACCTACACGATATCATCTCAGAATACAAGTAGAAACGCAGCTATACGGTTATGTACTAAATTATTGTCCATAAGTTTAGCCTGGTTTCTCAATATAGAGAAAACAAATGGACATGCCTAGATTGCCGACACCATTAAAATGGCTACTATACAAAACATTAAGGATAGTTATCGTTCAGAGACGATTTTAGAAATTAATACGCAATGAGAATAAAAATTGCGTGTCACGCGATCCTTATCAATAGTGCATTGGTTTTATAGCTACTCGGCACTGATCTGCTGCCGAAGCATAACATATGAATATAGTATATAGTTGTAGTTTTTCAGCCAACATCAACTGGTTATGCAACATATGAGAGAGTCAGAGGCATCGCTGCCTTAGTTACTTCCTTTTTTATATGATTATTCTGAGAAAGTTTCAATGGCGAAGGGGAAAAACCTTTAAGAAATGTACTCAGATAAGATATATTTACGAAACTAATACTTTTACATAATATGTAACTTCTATTGCAGTTAGTTACATTATATTACTACACACTGTTATTCAATTGATGTTCTATACTGTGCTAAATTAATGGTCGTAAATTCCTGTCACGACCCGTCAAATGAAATGGTTAATTACATTTTGTATAATTTTATGAAAATACATAGTGATAATGACTTATCGTATGATTTAAAATTTATGTTGATTTAATGATATATTTTAGAACATCCCACTTCATTGACACAATAACGCACCCAAAATAACAATATTTTTTTTTATGAGAAATAATTGTAATGTAATGACAGGAAAGACTTGTAATAATATAAAGATTTAATTATTTATTGGATAATTAGGGAACTGATTTCCTGGCATTTTCATAAATAATGAGATCTGCAAGTAGAATTATCAAAAATAACCAATTATTTCGTAAAGGAGTAACCCAGAAAAAAAGAAAACGAAAAATACATAATGAAAATAATAAAATACGACATGAATGAATTAATTAGAAATAAAATTACCATTTCCTTTAAAACACAATTCGAATAGTCGATTAATTTATTTATAAAATTAAGTTCATTTCTTTGTGGGAATTATTTATGTTTAAATGTTATTAACAACATTATCATAGAATTCATGAAGCATACCGAATCGTATAATAAAAAACATAAATAAAACTAAAAAAAAAAATACTCACATTATTATTCCAAACACATTAATCTGAATTAATAATTTCTTCATTTATTCAAATTATAATGTAGAAATTCATATTTTACTAATTACAGAAATTTTATAATAAATCATTTGTAGAATAAACTATGTATGCAATTTCCCAGAACTGATGGAATTGTCATTTGAAATTAAATTTAAGGCTTGTATCTCTTAATAGCCGATTAATAGTCAAAATAATTGATTATATGTAGTAATTAATGCGAATTTATAATTGGAATACTATACATTCTATTATGTAATAATATTCTATTTCATTGAAAATTCCGTTAATTAAATAAAAATTGTCTATAATAATGGGCATCAATATTTTTTTAGTCTAGCCATGTTCTTCTTACTATTTTAGCTATAAGTTATATTTATTGTAAAAAGATTAGATTAGTAATGACATGTAACTAAAAAAATATTTTATTTAGTATAACACTGACGTTTTCATATTTTATGGTTACATTTTTATAAAAATCCATTCAGAGTATATACGCATTATAATTGTATTAATAATCTTTATTAATAAAACTTATTATTTCTTTCCGCTTAGATAATTTACAAATTAAAAAGTGAAGTTCTTAAAACTTTCTTTTGTAACAGAAAACGATCTATTCTATTTATTTTTCCATAAGCGAACAAAATCATATAGAGCCAATAATAATTGTATATGAAAATAATATCGTCATTCTTTTGGAATAAAGATAAACTTGTGCGAGAAAAATATTAATTTGAATGATTTAACAATTTTTTTTTATTTTAATCCAATCAATTTTTTCTTTTTTAACATCATTATGACATATAGAATGATTTATTTTATATACTCGTGTTTTTATATATTGAAATATGAAATACAATATATATTATTAAAATTAACTGATTTTTATATTTATAATATTTACTTATTATACAATTAATAAATATTGAAAGAAAGTAAATATATGTCGAGAATAAATTTATAATAAATATCGAATGTACTATAAAACAGAAAGAATTTTTATTGTCCACTGTCATTTCTAATTTGTAATAAATATAAAACATATTTTAACAATAATTAAATTACAAGTTCAATTAAATTAAACGTAAATTAAATAATGACAAACATGTTAATGACGTACACAACAGTGCCTCTATACAGTTATAATGTTCACTATTTTAAAATATGAAGATAAATAAGATATGAAATAATATTAATAAATTTAGTAAAAATAATATGTCACTTTCCTATTGTGAATTAGACTGAAATTTTGTTTTTAAAAATATCTGTTAATATTTGACTATCCATTTCATAAACTTGAAAATCATCTATAAAATATACTTATACAATTATAATTTATTGGTAACATATTAAGATATGTAGAGGCCATAAAGAGATTCCTTAAATGAAAAATTGTACTATCAGTTCATAAGTTTGATTTATTAAAAAATAATTTAAATGAAAGTCCAAATTCTTATATTTTATACTTTCTCTCATATTTCTAATTGAATCACAAAAAAATTAAGTTTCCTACAAGTTCGACAATTCATTCATTTCCATTTTCATTTCCACAATACCGCATTTAATAATAATAAAAATATTGTATATGTAAAGTGTTCACATTAATAAAATACTTTACTTAATCTACTTGAACACCATATTGAAAAAATGAAAGAAAAAAAAAAACATATTCTCTTACTAAATTGGGCTTAAAGCCATAGAAAATTACGAAATATCTCTTTAAAAGTTATTGCACGGCATAATAACGGTTAGATGGCCGCGTTTAAGCTGACACATAAAAAAAATCGTTGCTGTAAAGCTGCTCAGATGTTAGTACATTTCTTAAACTCATATGTTAGATGTAAATGCAGAGTTTTAAATCGTTCTTATATATGACTAAGTTCACTCACCTCGTTTGCACTTCTACGTATCTATGGGTTAGTAGAAACTGTGTCATCTCGACATTTCGTCTTCGTCGAGGTAAGACTGCCGAGTTTTTCTTGTTCTCTTTTCCATTTTCTCTCACGAAATGTATAACACGGACACCAACGCATATATGATAAAGAAATCCAAATCTGCATAATAACGTTTAGGTGCGCACTGAATATAGAATTTGTCTCTGATGGGCGGCTTTAAAACTAACGTGATTACTACCATTTAGGTAAATGGGTTCAGTACTTTTAACGACTAATGATAAACATATTTCTTATAGTGAGAATAGAAAAGTTCAGAGACTCGTGAAACGTAATAAAACATAATCACAATATAAGTTCAATCGCTCAATTTTTACAGTAGCCAAGAGCTAATCTTAAATTTAATGTTAATTTTTTTTCTTTTTTTTTTTGTATAAACATTATAACAATTTATTGCGCAGCATTTTATCCATGACCTTGAATGTGCTAGTCAAATTTTGTAGAGGTATAAAGTGAAATAGGTATATACTTATGAAATATATAATATTATATTGATGAAGTATGCACACTAAATGCGTATTGTTAAATAATTGGTGGTCATATACGCTAATAGCGTTAAATAGATACTAAATAGATATAAATGTAATTACTCCATTATTTTTGTATAGCTTCATAGTATATTCAGGTTATAATAATTCACGTGGAGTTTATAAAAATAATTTTTTTTTTTTATTTACTAATTAAATATGAAATAATACGGTGATAATTTTATATTTTGATATCTTAAAAAAAAAAGAGAAAAGATTTTATCAGTAAATCAAGCCTGATAATACTTTTAACACCTTAAGGAGATCGCACATCAATATACAATTACAATCTACCGAAATCAAGTCGTCAGAGCATGAAGTTATTCGAAAATTATCATTCTGCGATTCCATTTGTTTTGGAAATCACAGATCCTTGTTTCCTCTGATCAGTGATAATATGCAATAACAATAAGAGTGGCGTCTTCTACTCGAAATCAACGCACTATCATCTTAAAATGACATTTCGAAAACTGCTCGTTCACTCACTGACACGCTGTCGGGCAGCTTTCTTTTTTTTCCCTCTCAGCCGTTGCGAGTCAGAGAAAACGGCAGTGATGCTTAAATCTCCCTAGCCTTACTAGAAAATCTGAAATGGAAAATGTCACAAGGGCCGGTAGCATCGGTCCTTTCACGCAAAATAAGTGGACCGCGAATTGCGAATCCATTGTCGCTTTCCAAGGACGATCTTCACGAAATTCACGATCGATCACCTGCTAGCGATACATTAATACGATCGTTCGTCCTTTTTTTGTAGCGTGCACTGCACAGGAGAGCCGCGCAGATAAAGGAAAATACATCATTAGTGTAGTCAGTGATGCATTATTCAATAGGTAGAGCAGCGTAAGCGATTTTCGCTTGGACAAGTCACGACAATTATTGTACTTGACGTCATACCGATGTCTACAGATTTAAACAAGAGGAAAGAGTATAATTAACAACAAAAAAATAAAAAAAAATAAAAAAAAAGAAAAAAAGAGAAAATATACTTTTCTTTATTCGTGAAAACGAATAGGATTTAATACTGTCGTATTAATCTATTAGCTACGAACATTTAGATATAAAAGTGTTTCCAATTAATATCTTCTTATTCGATCGTATACCAATTATCTCTATAATAACATCTTATAGTAGGAAGAAACTAGCAATTTTAATTATTGGTTATAATTATTTTTTTCTGATAAGATAATGCAATGTTATTTATAATTATATATTATAAATAAATAACACATAGCAACATTAGCCCAATGAATATTATAGAAGAATTATAGCAAATTCCTCATTTCTTTATTTGGCTGTTCAATTTATTCAAATTTCGAAATATTCTTCATGAATAAGAAAAAATTATGATTTACTTTTATCTTTTATAATATTCAATCAATAATCAACTCGTTAACTTTCAACAAATTCGACAAAATTCTTTTTTAAGTAATGGTAAATTAAATAAAGTAATAATAAAGAAATGTTTATCCATAATGTATAATATGAGATTGTATAAAGTATTTGATTGAAAAAAATTAAAATCAAAAAGATCCTTGAACGCAAACGTTCAACGTTACTAACATCCACATTACTAATTGTAGATGGAAAATATTTTTTAATCAGAGATTTTGCAGTACATGTTAAATATTTTTATATATCTATATCGACTTGAAATTATTGCGGTATACTAGTTTATTTGCTTTAGCAAGGAACAGAAAATAATTTTTCTTATTGAAAACAATCCAAGATGTATTGAATTGAAAATCAAATCTATAAACTAAATGAAAGTTCTGAGCCTTTGTTCATTTGACGTAGATTGATTAAAGGTAAAATTACATATAATAATCAAATATTATATTCAATTAAACGTTAAAGAATAAGACTATCGATAATTTACAAATCAATCGCTGTAATATTTTTTCCTATTATTTTTTGTCGTAAAATTGATTCTTAATATATAAAACATTCATACGAATGAATTAATATAAATTTGTAATTGAATGCAATACCTGAACACACATAGAATTAAAAAACTCTAAATAAATATCAAGGCCTGTTTTTCAGATAATAATTAATTCTCGAATCATGCATTATTTACTAAATCCAAATATGAAGGTTAAATTATTTTTATTCTGAAGGAATCCAAATCTAAATTTTAAATTTAATTATTATTGTATACTTTCAAATCATTATGAAAAATCGAACATCTTTCAATATCAACAATTACTTTCTTCCTGCTCCCATTCGAACTTCTCGAAACTTTTCTCGCTTGAATCTGTTCTCTGACTCTCATTTCTGTGAAATCCTACAAATACTTCATTAGTTGTATTATCCTTAGTTCCTTACGTGTTTGTATGTTATCACCGTTGTCGATTCATCACTTGTACTCGTATTGCCTTTCTCCGTTTTTCGTATCCTGTTTCCACTCACTCTAACCTACATTTTTCGACATGAAACGTATACGGGAACTAAGAAATTTGGATAAAAAAAAGAGAAGTGATTTTTCAGACAACTACCTGCTAGATGATAAAAGAAGAGATTCCCGTTGCAGAGTATGTACGTTAGTGTTGGTTAACGAGAACTTCGTCCTCTCAATTTTGCTATTCATTTGATATTTTGCACCTTCATTTTTAAATATGCATTAAAACAATATTATCCCATAAAAATTGTAATCATGTTCCCAGTAATCTATAATACACCACCTTACCAGTAATCTGTTAAATTACATTTTTAGTTAAAATATTATTGATAATGCTTATGCAAGGAATGCTTAAATTTTTTTAAGAAAATTGAAAAAAAAAACCTATGTATAAACAATTTCAAATGAAAGTTCGTTGAATTTACTATGTAATTATCGATTTAATATGCTGCAAACAGACATATATTATTCACAATTGATAATTGAAACGTAATTTCAATATAGTTTATAATTACTCCCAAAAAAAAAAAAAAAAAAAAAATGTATAAAATTTTCGACGATATATAAAAGTTTAATACCTCGTCATATTCTTTCATTGTAAAATAATATGTAAGAACAATATATTGCGGCTGTTTATATCCAATAATACTCGAAAATATTATTTATACGAACATAGTTCCATTCATCTAGGATAAATTTGTTTTTGAAAATGATAAAAATTTTGTAATAAATATTAAACACATTATTCCGAATATTATTATTCTATTTTCCTTTATAAAGAAAAAAAAAACTAGCTTTAAATAAACTACATAAACATTACTATACTTATAAATTAACTTAAATGAAATTTATATGACAGATGTAATGACAGATGATATCTGTATAATACTTCATATACTTTCCCATAGAATTGGTTAAGATAAGCTCTGGATTAACTATATTTACAACACATTATGCATTATGAAATACAATAAGACAAATTTTCTATATATTATAAGTTATTAAAATAAATTCTATATATTAAATATATTTAAATAATATTCTAATACTAATGTATACGAAATTTTTTAATAATTTACTTAAATAAATTTGTTAGGATATTAAAATATTAAAAAAATAATAATAATATTCTAATATTACATGTTATTTATATTCATATAAAAGTTTTTTTTTTCTTTAAAGTTTTTTTGTTTTTTAATTATCAAACTATGAATTATATGGTGTAACACAAATTCAGAGTATTAAACGTACAAAGGAGGAAAGATAAAAAAAATAGTTTGTTTATTTATCGCTCCATAAGTATAGTAATAATAATGATGTTCCATTCGATTAAAAACGTATTTTAAATTAACAAAGATGCATCATTTATAGGAACGATCTAATTTTATTATATAAAATTATATTTAGCCGTATTTGCTACTTATATTTAATATATATGTCCTTTTATTATTATTTTTAAAAAAAAACAACATATATATATATATATTTATGCACAAAATCCTAGAACACGTGTGTATATAATGACGTAAAGTTACCCATGAATGTCTTTAAAAATATTGTTTTAATTGAAAATAATTTCAATGTACAAACAAAAAAATTTTCTTTTTCTTTTTAAAAATGCTTATCAAGTTTAAATATTTCACTGAAACTATGCAATATAATGCATAATAACTAGTACATGAATTACACCAATTGATAAACGATCGTGCAAATGGAATACCCAGTGGAGAAGTTTTAAAAAGTATTCATAAACGATTAGCAAAGTACTTATTAATATTGTAAAACTTTATTTTATATTTCTTTTTTGATTGATTTTCAATGAAAGATGTTATTTATCTCTTTATTTACTTCACATAAGAATTTATTCATCTTATCGATTTGAATAACGTGAAAATTGATTGTTTTACGTTCGTATTAATTAGTTAAAACGAAATATTTAATTTTAAACCTTTTAAAGCTAATACTTATTACAAGTCTGCATTAAGTTGAATCCTAAAAATGTAAAAACTCTTTTATCTCTGCTCGCATACAATTAATGTATATCACTATATTACTTAATACAGTTATCCCACTATCTTTTAAAAAGCCATTTAAGAGTATTTAAAGCTACGAACTGCAACGAAAGTAGAGAATCCGAATGAAAAACGTGTCAAGTGCGCAGATGTGTACCGTAGATAAAGGAGCCCATGATCGTTAATTTCAACTGAAAAAGTGCTGATGGCGTACGTACGCATGGTAAATTTTGCGTTCTCAGCTATCTACAAAGAAATTGTAAATCGAATGAGGGTCGAGAGCGAGCCATTGTCCTTTCGCGCCTTTGCCGCTCTCGTATAATAAATACCGTTATACGCCGCTTGAGTTCAACATCGTGCGCGACCGTTTCTTTCTTTATGTGTACGGTGCATGCAGCTGAGAATTTTTCTTTCTCTCCAGACGTCGCATTGCTCGATGATGCAAGCTGACCTATAGTCTAATTATTTTACTGTTCTTTTTTTTTGATTTCCCGCAAAGTGCTTTATTTTTGAGTCGGGAATGTTGGTCAGCATCGTGACTGATTAGCCCATAATTCTTGTAAATCAATCCTTCTGCTCTTTTATCCATTATTTTCAACTGTAATTAATACTACGGGACGAAGATTATTTTATTGCCATGTGTGGGATTTTGTAATATTAAATTGGGCGTATGTACTCTTCAATGGGACCAGATACTTCCTTCCAAGATCTTCGAGTTTTTATCATTTCGTTAAACGCGTTTAGAAATCACGAAAACAATCATAAAGAGACCTCTACTATACTAATTCAAAAAGCAATTCTAGAATTTTATTTAAATCAAAATTTCCGCCCCCGGTGGATGTACACGCTATATGCCATGCGGCAAATGTACTATTCAACTGTTCGAAGCAATGGACTGTCGTTATTTGGCCAAATGTGGGAAATTCGTGATTAAACCTTTTAAAATCTAGGCCACTCACTCATTGTATAAAGTCTTTTGTTAAAAGCATGACCTGTTACAAATACCTTGCAATACCGAGAATTCGGATGAAAACCGAATAACATTAATTCCTATTTGTTGTTATATATACTACAGTCGAGGTGAATTACTTCTTTCACCCTGAAAAATCAGGAATAGTAGCGATACTAGATGATTAAATATAGAAAGATAAATTAAATTAATTAATACATTAATAAATTTCTTCAACTAATAAAGAGTTTGAGCATCGTATAATTAAACCAATGATTTAAATGAATGAATGATTTAAATTCTCTAATCTCAAAGATTCAATGAATATAATGTAATGACAAATATCACGGTAAATTGTACAATTTTAAATAAGACTTATAAAATGTCGATATAAAAATTATAACCTGAAAAATATTGAATGAATAAGACTCAAAAATGAGGAAGAATGAAAAAATCAATATTTATATAATCAATTTAAAAAAAATTCATAAGCATTCTCCATGAAACAGAAATTAATTTTTTCCTGATAGAATAGTGATGGAAAAATTAATAAGACCAAATGTACATTACGGAACATATATTTAGTTAGGGTATTTATTTGATATAAATTGTCTATTTTTATACGATCGGCAAATTACAAGTGAAAATCTTTAATGGAGTATTTCTCTACCATAATTTCGACGGAATTATATCCTATCTAAATTATAACATACTCGTTAAATATTATTATGGTTAGAAAATACTGAATAAAAACAAATAATAAATTTAATATAGTCGATGATTTCGAAACTTACGTATGAAATATAATTCTTATGAAAACTAAAATTAATTGTATAAAAATAATTATTGATATAATGTAATCCTTAATGTGTAATTTCTTGTAAAAATTTCTAAAAAAAAATTCATCTATAATAAAAGTTTTAATTGAAAAATTTTATTATAACAACAATTAGAAAAACAATTTTTTTTAAATTTTTTAATATTAATAATACATTATATAAGATGTAAAGTTTTAAATTATGCGTTCTAAATTCGTAATTATAGTCACGAAAGTTTTATATTGAAAATGAAGTACATTTTTACTTCACGAGATATCATAATTAAGTAAAAAATAAACTAAAGTTTATATTTATAATTACTATATATTTATATTATACTATATTTATAAATGGAATTTATATTTTTAATGTCAATTTTACACAATTCGCTAAACTTTTTACGTTAATATATAGTAAAAATATAAAGCCAACAATGTAGAACATCTTAAAATATTAAAACTTGTATAACTAAAAACTTTCAAGAATAAAAAATTACCGATCTAATTATGTAATTGTAATATTTTCCTCTAAAAATAGTTTTCATACAAAAAATTTTTTTTTAATAATGCTGAATAAAGTGTTTAATACAAATATTTATACAATTAGAATTTCAAGCAAAATCTTATAACAAAATATGTAGATGTAAATTAGCTCTAAATAAGAAATAAATAATTTATTGTGTAAGAATTTGATTAAACTTTAATTATTTATTTACGTTAATACTAAATTAAGTGATAATGGTGTAATAAAATTTGCAAAAAATAATTATAAATTGCATTCATAGAATTATTTATAAACGATAAATATACGAAATCAAAACAAAAACCTTAAATGTAAATTAAATGCGTATGAAGTTCTATCATTTAAATATGTAGAAAAATCATAATTACACAATTAGAGTAAATTTATCTTTCGCACTATCCATCAGCGCTTTGGTCGTTATTTCATCGCGTTTATATTTACATTAATGATAGCAATGCAAGGCGCCCATTGATAAAAAAAAAAAAAAAAAAAAAAAAAAAAAAGAGAAAAAAGAAAATGGAATAGAAATGCGAAATTCAATTACACAGTTGAATTAGCTAATAGCGCTTTTCAAAAGTAATTGAAAAGTCTATACATGTATAAGCTATCATTGAACTGCTGTAACGAGCAAAGTAAGCTCTAAAACACAAAAGAAATAACTATTAAAGAATAAAAGAAAAAACTATATAACCTATGATTATATACTATTATAATAAGACAGTAGTAGTAGACTTTTATGGGTTTGTATGATCTGCTTCATATGTTACTAAAATAATGCTGATGTTTATTATAGAATCGATGATACTGTATTTATTTAATTGACGAAAACTTTCAATTAATTGTTGGATTTCCTCTGTCGAAGCAATATAATATATTAATTTGAATATTAATTCATCATAATAACAACAACAAAAAAAAATACTTGTCACTGTCTATTTATTATGTATGCTTTGTCAGAAAATTAAATGTTTCTAAGCTTTTTAGGTGCAGTTAAATTTATCTTCCTATTGGTATGCAAATTCGGTCAAACGAATCATTAATCATAATGTATAAGATTTTTATTCTTCAGAATTTAAACATAAATTGCGTTAAAATTTTAAAAACTTTCATTTTCCACGTGTAATGAAAAATTGTATAAAAAATGCTCATAAATTGTGTTTCACAAAAAACATTTCAAATATTTTTTCAAAATTGTATTTTTATTACTAATGACATCAAATAGTATATTTAGTTATTGATATTTCCTTATATAAAAATTTATCCGACAATGCCACTGTAAAATACAAAATTTTTAAATAACACTGTAAAATGATATAAAAATGTTGATTTTTTAATGTCCTGAAAATATATTACAATTGCAGATGAAAAATAATAGAAATATTAATAGTCGGAATAATTGCAATTATTTATGATACAACATTTTAATATAACCTCTACTATTAAAATAAATTGTTGTACATTAGTTTGATTTATACTTTATAGAAATTTAATATCCCATTAATTATAATTATAAGTTTGTGCAGTTTTCATTAAGAAAATGCTAGACATTTAGAGCATTCAGCGTACATATTTTCGATACAAAATACCGACTTAACGTACTTAAATTATTGCCAAAGCAATTTATAAGTACTTTTATGATTTTTTATAATAATTAAAAATGTGTTCAAGCATAGACAGATGAGAAAGATAATTTTTCTATCAAGGGACATATTAATCTTATAATTATTAAGAAGTATAATCTCTACGTTGATACAAGCACATTAAAAAAAAAAATTTTTTTCAAGCAATCTTATTAGATATATTTGTTTTATTATGTGGCTTCATGTGTAAACGGAGAAAGTAAAATCAAACTTTTACTTCGACAGGTACATTTTACCAATGATTTTTTTACACTTAAAATTATAGTTTACGAGAGAACATATTACAAGAATTCTTATTAATGTTCTTTTATATTTTTTTCAAACTTTCGTATTGGAATTCGATATTGTAGAGTATCCAACGTAATATAAAAGGTAATTTCATTATGGCAAGCGAGCAGTATCGTATTATCGTATAGAACAAGCCCGAAAGTACGATATTACACATAATATAATTATGAAAGTGCATTTTACTGAAAAAGTTTAAATTTAAATTTTCTAACATATCTCAGACTCCGTAATTTCCTGGTATTTCCAATTTTACAGTCGCGCTGCGTTTACTTGCACGCGCTCTTTCAATATTCCTAAACGAAGAAACGGTTTTTCAATATGTCCGCGTCTCGAGTAATTCACCTCTCGGGAGTAATACTGACACGGCGGGCGCAACCACAATGATTTGAACCACGATCGATTAAATAACGAGAACTCAATTTCCCGCCTTTGTCACGCCACGACGATATCCATGAAAGTTCGAGGTCCTCGTGGAAACAACCGTCGCGTTGACTGTCGTTGTTACCGCTTAGCTGTAATTCCAGTGTCCGACGAGTTCTGGGATTGGCGACCGGGACATCTGACGCTGTTCGTTGACGTAGCATCTAGGGGAATAAGACAAAATAAATCCGTCGGAATGTGACGATGGTAATAATGCCGAGGCGTTTTTGCTCCTCGACGTACTTAACTAGGTCGTAAGTTCGTCCGTTGTCTACGCGGGTCCACCACCAAGACGTAAGGAGCTCCAACTCGTGAGAAAAATCCTTTTCTGACGCGTTAAGTGGAGCGTAGTGCTTTGAAAAGTCGTAATTGTACGAATTTCTTGGAAATGCATTTTAGATATATCCTGAATTCGTTGGTGAATGATCGTCTGCTCGATTACTTTCTCATTGGTGCGTGTTTCACGGGTGCATTATGCGATTCGGCTTTGGCCAAGCGACTAAAAGACGAAATGAGTTTGTGAGAATATCAATTATCCATTAATTTGGAATGTTCGACTATTAAAAATCTATGCCGGATGTGTGTAGATATGTTTATATTGGTATAAATGTGTTAAAGTGGTATAAATAACCATTTATATTAACATTTTTCATATATTTTCAATATTGAATTTCACGAAGCCTTGCTACTTCTTGATCAGATTCCTATCTGATAAAAATCAAAGTTTCAAGAAGTATGTTTTATACTAGTTATAATTTTATGAATTTTGAATATGAAATGACATATGTTTACAATTAATTTTCCTAAAATTTTGTTAAACGATAGAATCGAATTTTTCACAACTGTTATTGTTTCGAGAATTTATTACGACTAAAAGGACACATTTTTTTTAACGAAATTTTAAAAGAATCCAAATATATTAATTGAGTATTAACAATAAGTCACATTAGGATAAATTTACCTACAAATTTTGTAATTTTGTAATTTTAAAATAATAATTAATATACATATTGGTATATTATATATAGTAATAACACAACAACTAGTTGTATATAATAATAAAACGAATTATATAATTTTTCTTTTATTTTAATAAATGTAATATTTTAAATAAACGATAATAAACTTGTTAGAATAAAAAATTAATTAATTCAGATACTTTTACGTACTGATAATAAAATTATATTTAATAATTTGCCATATCCGAGAGGAGCACAAAGCATTCATGCCCAACTGATGCCTATCAACCTATTTTTTTGCGCGCGTGAGAAATATTCCCAAATAAGTGTACCATTGACAAAAGAACTTTTTTGTTAATTTAACGTTATATAATAATAGTACAAATATATATTTATGCAAAGACAAAAACTATAATTCAAATTGGTGAACATTCAATTATATAATTTATCTATTTATTTCTATAGCATCTTAATATATCCCATTTATTTATCCCACTTATTATCCCAATTTTCTACCTAAAAATAATTTTACACGTTATTTTTTTAATATGGTAAGTAAATTTCTATTCGTCTAATTGTTATGTCATTACAGTAATAATTATTAACTAATTTGATAAAACAAGAACTAAACTAAACTATTTCTATTTAATAAAGTAAGATCAAATTGTACCTCATTGATGCTTAGCATCCAATAAAGCCAAGTATTTATAATTAATACGTGTATTTTCAATTTCTAAAGTATATACACTTGATACAATTTAGAATATTTGCTATCTTTAATCGCTCATTTTCTCAGGCACAGACAGTTGATGACAATATGACTAGCGACTGAAATGTAGGTATTAAGAACGTACCAAATAAGGTATTCTGGACAACAATGAAATTAACAATGGGAACACCAGGCTGAAATGTATAGAAATCGTTTCATTCTTTTCCTTTTATAATGCAGCAAAAAAATAGGTTTTTTATTTAATTTTTTTTCAATTATGCATATTGTAATGTAATTAAAAGATAAATTGCAGCGTAGTGTATGTTAGTAAAGTTTTGATGCATGAAATAATAATTAGGTTACTAAATTATACGTTGCTATCAACGATTTATTTTCTCAGGATCATGTTAATATTAATCAAAGCTTTATACGGAAGATTGGAAATTAGCTGTAAAATTAGTAGAAATACGAATAATTATTTGATTATTTATGATAATTTGATATAGTAAATACAATACGAGTATTCGGAAGATTTATAAATGTTTACTGTAATTACAACAAGAATATAGTAATTTTCATCTAATTATTATCTCTTGGATTCTAAAGAAAATCTTAATGATATTGTATGTATCATTAAAATTATAGATAGTACATATTAAAATATATTCCTTACAAAGTTTTCCTAAAATAATTGTTTACCGTTATGAAAATAACGGTATATGAAAATATAAATGAATATTGCTTTATCGTTAAAAAAAAAAACAAAAAAAAAAACAAAAAAAAAACAAAAAACAAAAACACCATTTAAACAACTTTTTCTCAACTCTCTTTGAACAAAATAATCGTCTAATTTCAGATGTAATTATTCCATAATTAATCATTTCCTTTTCCGGAAATCAGAAATCAAATAGAATATCACATACACTGTGAACCGGTGACTGTAATTGGCAATTGTACATACTCAACGATACACCAATTCGCATTAATAAACAAATATTTGTTATTGTATCTTTGCTATTGTGTATATATTTATATTTTCATTGCTGTTAATTTATAATTAAATTTTATTTCTATTCTATCTTTTCTACAATCAACATTTTTTGTGAATTGCTAGTATTTTTTTTTTTTTTTTTTTTTTTTTTTTTTTTTTTTAGTCATTGTTGCAAATAAAGCCTATAATAATAAATAATATGTTAAATTATAAATCATCTTTTTGATATTAAATTTGATATAAAATACTGCTTGTAGAAAATCATTATATATATTGTTAGATGAAAAGAGAAATCAATTTCACCGATAAGATTTTAATCTTAAAATAATTCGCATGAATTTATAAAATTTTTTTTATATTCTTATAGTAAAAAAAAAACGTGTATCTCATTGTCATCGTGTTTCTGTAAGTCAGCAATGTAGATAAATCGATTGATTAATGGATGTATGAAAGTTATTTATTATAAGAACTGGAAATTTTAGATTATAGATAAATGAAGATACTCGTTGGCTACAATTATTAACAAAAAATTATATTCATAGAGGTAGCAACACTTAATTTAAGTAGGCAAGAGATAGCCATTACATATTAAATTAATACAGATACACCGAAGATAAAATAAAATATTATCTCATGTTTTATGGTACAAACTGTCAGTTAAGAATATGATGTCAGATTAAAAACAAAGTATTCTAGGTGAAAGTAATATCATTGGTGTGAATATTGGAAAAAATTGATCATTACGTAGGAATCTGAATCTCCAGAAATCCCGCTAATCTTAGAACGAATTATTGAAATGACGCAAGAATCGAATTTATTTAAGTAAATTTACGTATTATATTTTATAAAATAATAATAATCGTTTGGAGAAATTTTAAGACAATTACTTGACAATAATTTATTAATGTATTTCTTAAATTGAGTATGTTTAATAAAGATATAATGTACATTCATTTTTTGTATAAATGGAAACAGTGAGTCTCCTTTGGTGAGTCAAACTGTTTAGTAATAAATTTTATAAATATCTCGTAATATTTTTCAATTTTAAAATTCTTTTTTCACTTTAAAATTTGATGAATTTATTAAACTATCCAATACTGCACAAATTAACAATAACAATAACTCACTGCATGAAAGTAAATATCTTTTCTTATTTCTTTTCTCTAACAATATTCAAATGCAAAAATATTCTCACATTATATACAACAATTAAGTATTATTATCACATAAATAATGATGCTATTTTAATACATAAATAAATACATAAAAATACTTAATGAATAAATAAAAGTACAAATATCACAATTAAATGTTATTGTTTATATTGCCTAACGATTGCAATCATAATGTAACGATAAAATATATAATTTCATTTCATTTCATTTAATTAAAACTGTTGAATAAATTTAAACTATATTTTAAATTATTGTCTGCGCTTGTATTGAACGATAATGAATCATGAACAAAATTAATGTTCCATTCACAAAGTTGTTAAAATTTCTCCGAATTATATTAGAACAATGATAAAAAGCTTCATAAAATAATGTGCTTTCGTTCATGATAATTAAAATTATATTTATATAATCATTATATTAAAACTATAAGTGGAATAATTTCAAATATCATCATTCAATTTAAAATGCTAAACTTGTTTACTGTATTTATAATAGCGAGATTCAATATATTCTGATAAAATCTTGCAGCTTATTATTAGCGTCGATGTATAATTAAAGTTAAAATTAAAAACCAAATTAAACAAAAAGTTGTTTGCAGTCTCAATGATCTAATAAAAAAAATTCTCTATTGAATTTTATATTTATAAAAGGGCATCATGATTTTAGTCTAACCGATCAATATAAACATATATATATATATATATATGTATATGTTGCAAATATTTCTATATTTATTTTTATAATATAAAAATCTTTATATAACGCTGCGTACTTTATAAATTATAAACGTTTAAATTACATTATTGGCGTTTTCAATACTAATATATTTCAAATTAAATTGCAGCTCGGCTAATAATTAAAATTCTTATAGGCTATACGTGTTGACCATTTGCAGTCGTATCACTTCTATAATATAATCGATAAACGATGTTTATATTCTCTGGATCTTAACAAGTCCGTGTCTATGGTTTTTCTTTACTTAATTCAGAACAAAAAGTCCTTTAACCATGTAAATATTAACAGTTTCTCATAGATGCTAGACGAATAGGATAGTAGACTAATAGTGTTATAATCGGGTGCAGGAAGGCTATACGTAAGTGAGCTAAAGTACTTCAGAGGTCAGTCCCGCTCCGTCCTATGCTTAACTGCCGTAACGGATTGATGAGATACTACGAAATGCCGTTAGGTGCCTGCCCGTAATGCCCAAATTACACTGACCCAATGCAATGTATAAGACACTTATCCGTGCCGTGATCGACCAAAGAATGTAATAATTAATCGCTGATGAGACAAAAGCTATGAATCATGCAACGTCATTGTATTTATATGTACTCTAGTCGTTAAATTAGTCTATTTATTGGCTGTCTCCTTATTTATTGCGCGCTCTATCTATTATCTTAATATCAATTATATTTCACTTTAATCAATGCATAATTAATGCAGGATAAATCGTTAATTCTCGCAGTCTTTGTGGACAAAAAACTTTCAGCCGATGCGGATTATTAATAGTGTTACTTCAATTATAACTTTGATGTGCTTCTTTTATAATTACAACAATAGGGATAATGTAATACATTCTTCTTGTTAAATTACAAATTACTGCCAAATATAGTAATTTGTATTAATTATATTAATGGTATATTACAATATTAATAGAAAAATTACATCAAATTATTTTTTTAATAAAATTTTTATAAATGTAATTGCTAGATTTTGTTAATTTGATATTTTTCTTATAAAAGTTATTCTTCGACTATACGTTCGATATATTTCAAGTATATGTTAGGTAGGAGTTTTTTACCTTCTTATTCTAGAATTCGTTGTATGAACTCAAACAGATGCAAGTGAACTCTAAATGTTATAAAGTTAACAAATTGTTCCGCATATTAATGAAAAATGGATTTAGAATAGAATCATACATCGATCACTACTGCCCTTCAAAAATCATATTAATCTTTTGTTCAAATTTCGAATATATTTCAAGAGAAATTTATAAGAGAAAATGATATCATTATGATGTAAATGTCTTTTACATTGGTTTTTAAATAACTCATAAACATAAATGGCAATAGGCTAATTTGGCATATTATTTAATAAGTTTTTATTCTAATTATTTATATTTTAACGTACACAACGGTAATCTTTAAATTACGATAAATAAAATTTTATCACTTTCAATTAATTAACATAAATATGACAATAAAAGGGTATTTTTATTCGATGTTTTAGCTTATACGTTTCCCCTTTTATTCCGACAACAAAAAATTTTCCGAACTATACAAACACTTGGCTATATATATAAACTTGTTTCTCATCATATTTCAAAAATTAGAATATATAGATTGCATTTTTTGTAAAATTAAATAAATATTTATGTGCAATTTTTTTAAATAATTGTATTGAAATTTTTTCAATACAATTTAATTTAATAATTACATATTAAATGTATGTAGTTACAATTAAATAATAATTCAATGATCATATATATTTAAAACATAACATTATACATTGACTTTAAATATTGTAAAACAAAACTTATTTTATATGAAAGAGCCAACAAAACAAGATATAATATTAGCATTGGAATAATTGATGAACATTTTTTTTGTTTACGTATATTCGGTTGTATATTGTCCAACATAGCATTAATTGATATTACAATAAAGAAGATTAATTTCTTTACATTGATCTTAATGATTATTGATATTATTATTCATCATACATCATACGAAATAATGTATATCAGTATAAAATTCTTCAATTCATTAATATTTCACAAATTACATTGTTAATATGCAAAATTAAGATATTTGATTTTAAGGAAAAATATTATAAAAATTGTAGATTAACGAGAGTTTATACATTATAACTTTGAAAAAGTTTTTGTTTGCGTGGAGCTTAATATGTAAAGTTGTTTAAACGAATACAATCTTATAAAAAATAATTCGATTCAGTCTATTATTCAACTTCAATTAGATTAAAACCATTCAATCCAGCAGATCTATCGGGATAAAATCCTATTCTAGATTAAATTTTCTCAATTGTATTCTGAATAGTTGGCAGCGACGACAAAAATACAAACTCAATCTTCTGTACCTCGAGCCAACTGTAATAATCAATG
>NW_011948418.1:10457786-10460195 GCF_000503995.2 Ceratosolen solmsi marchali
CTATTCCAGTGAATAATGCCGAGGCGACGAACGAGCTCAGGCTGGGCGACGAGTCGCTCGACGAGCGCAATGACGCGGAAATCTTTCGGGCGGTGGTCCAGTCGATGAACGAATGGGAGTCGAAGAAGAACAAGGGGGGGCATAGGAACAAGCGCGAGGTCTCGAGGGTCTGCTACGAGGATGTTAGCTGTTTCGAGGACACGGGGCCGTTCAGTTATCTCGAGATGCTACCTTCACCGCCCAAGGACGTTGGTACGAGGTAGGTAACGAGCGAGTATAAGAGTATAACGAACCTTTATCGATATTATAACGAAACATCATGGCCGTAATGATGCTACCGCATCTTGTCAGCAGCCTTCCAAGCTTGTTATTAATTTCAATTATCGAAATTAATGAATCAACAACATGGGTATGAAAAAAAAAAAAAAAAAAAAAAAAAAATTGCCAAGCAAAATAAGCAGGATAGCCGCGTTTCGTTTCTGCTTATATCGCATATCGTTACACGAGCGTTAATGAGTTCGAGTTTGATAGAAAGCCCAGTTTGAACATTAAATTGCAATCGACATTTTAAATAAGCGATGCAAATTCAATTTCAAAATGCCGTCTCTGTCCTAAGAGCTGATAAAATTATAAAACAAATATACAACGAAAGGATAAATATAAATAACACTGTGTAAGCTGGACATTCAGAATGATGAAATTAAATACGATTGACTCTTCGGTATGCAATGCATTAAGACGATGTAAAGTTTGCAATAGTGTTGAATGTATATCTGTATTGATTTTTTGTTTGCTTATTTGCTTGTTTGTTTGTTGATTGGTTTTTTTGTCTTGTTTTTTTTGTTTTTTTTTTTTGTTGTGTTTTTTTGTTTTGTTTTTATAATCGCAAATAAGCCTACTATATACCTGATGTGATTCCAATTTTCTTAGTCGTACACGGTGCCTTATAAGAATCAATAAAGTATATTATATTAATGTGTAATAATATATTAATGTATAATAATATAATATTAATATTAATATTATTATATTATTATATTATTATATTATATTATATTATATTAAAGTGTTATTTGTTCGAAATTAACTTTCTCTACTGACCCGATGCATGAACATTTAATTCTCTTACGATAAAATAAAGCTATATTTAATGATACGTGTTTCATTATTTATATTAATAGTTAATAACATCGCACGCAACCAACTGCCAAGAAGCAGAGCAATATCATTGGCGTTTTTTTTTTGTGGGTATGAGTATGTGTGCGTGTGCGTGCGTGCGTGCGTGTGTTGAAAACCTAGCTATTTATATCTTCTATATAATAACTAAATGTATATAAAAACATTAATAAATTCTCCGATCTTTAGTGAAGATCCAATAAGATTTTTAAGCAATTAAATCATTTGTATGTATATGAAAATTGCCTTCTTGCCACGAAATAATCTGCCATTAACATTAGCTCATAAATTTGCTCGAGCATATTTTGAATAAATTGGCATGTTAAGCACGTGACACTAATGCTAGCATTATTAAGATAGAGGTTTTTCCGTAAAAGGACACATACATCATTCTGACTTATTCGAACCTATAAATATACTACAATAGTCGATAGATAAAGACAAATCATCATTATCTTTAAGCATGATAGATATCTACTTTTCATCTCATATCCTCAATTCACAATTATAAACGCATAGTTTTTACTGTGACTTGGGGCAATGTAACATACATCGCGTACGTAGGGATGCAAATTTATGAGCGTGTATTGCGCGGAGCAATGTGAAATATCGGAACAAGTAACTCTGCACCTTGGTTGTATTATTTCACTGAGTGCAAATCTATTCTTAGATTCTTCGTATATGGCAATGGAAAGGCGCGCTCGATCCCGATGGAAGTACCAGCCGAGAACATCAGCGAAAACATCAACAATGCCATAGATTCTGATCTACCGACCAAAGTTATCGTTCACGGCTTCGGCTCAAGTTGTGACCACATTTGGATATATGAAATGCGCTCGGCTCTTGCGGCTGTGATCGAATGCAACATAGGTGACTTTTACCCCTCAATCGGGCACATCCAACAATTTATTCATTTAATATGTTTACTAACATTTTTCTAACGAAGTTTTAAGACCATAAGAAAAGAGTGGCGTTTATTACGATCCATCGATATAATGTGTCTTAATGCACATCAGTAGAGTGAGATGAGAAATCAAATAATAACAAATGCATCATTATCTCGATAAATCTAAAGATTTTCTAAATTTCCATCAAGATGCTCCATGTCCATAATAAAACAAAAATAAAATGGTGTCCAAACAGAGTTCTTTTTCTTCATATATATATATATATATATATATATATATATATATATATATATATATATATATATTTTTTTTTTCTTTCTTTCTT
>NW_011948418.1:10460291-10481738 GCF_000503995.2 Ceratosolen solmsi marchali
TATATATATATATATATATATATATATATATATATATATATATATATATATATACATTTTTTTCTTCTATTTCAATGATAACAACAATGAATATATTATAAAGATAAAAATAATTTAATAACAGTACAAATCATAAATTATTGATTATATAAAAGCTGTTTATTGCTATTTGTATTTTGTTAGACGATTTAAATTTGACAAACATAAATGATTTTATCGTTACAATTAATTGAAATTGCACGTTCCATACTTAATTTATAATTTCAATGGACAATATTTGAGAAGCTTACAACGTAAATACATAATTAAAATTCCTCGCTTAGCATTGTCACAATTTAATGTCGGTAGATGCTATTTAATGAATTTGAAAATTCTACGAAGTTCCAAGAAAGATGTTTAAAAAACGACAAAATAAATAAAAGAAAAAGTACCAATGTACATCATAAAATAGTTACTTAAATGATTCGACTATAGAGCACGGAATTCAAATGTCTGTAATAACACTCGATTTCTCAAACGAAAATATTTCAACTATCGTAAAAACTCGTGGCCACATATTGTAAATAGCATTAACATATAAAGGGATCCAGTGTGTATCGGTACGAAGCTGTACCATAATAATTTTAAAAGCCGCGCTCCTTGAAATCGAAAGTCACGTTTGTCAACATTTCGTAATTGAATCTCAAAATGGTCACACGCTCCCGCGGCGGGTAACACAAATTAACGCCGCCGTTAAAAGAAAATCGAGCTCGAGCGCTGTCGAGCCAGCCGAGCCGCGCGACGCCACAGCTTTATGCTAATTCCGAGGTCCGAATTTCAATTTCGTTAGTGTGCGTGGATTGGGGCCCGGGCAGCGCGGTGCCGAATTACGTGAGGGCCGCAGCTAATACACGACTCGTCGGCCGTCAGCTCGCCAAGCTCGTGCGCAGCCTCAACGTCTCCTTGGACAAGATACACCTGATCGGATTCAGCTTGGGTGCTCATGTGGCCGGATTCGCCGGCGCCGAGCTCGGCAATGTTTCCAGGATAACCGGTAAGTTGCTCCTGCTGCTCCTGATACTCGAGGTGGACAGTTTAGCCACTAGTTTGGTATTTATTAAAGAGTTTGCCACAACTTGTTGATGGGAATTAATTATGTGGTGATGGGAAGGTCGATGAGGAGGTTAACGCACTCGAATTAACTCAATGGCCAATGGCGGCCGCGGAGGGAATTGGAGGGGTAGGAGGAATGGTGATAAATTTGGCTTGTCAATCCTCAAAAACGGTCGCATAGTGCTTTTAATGAAATTCTTAAGTTACACAATACGGTCCGTCGTCCCTGGATACACGAGAAAAACATATCTGTGACGACTTAATTGACATTCGATGATGATTAGTATTATACGATTTATTTTATAAGCTTGATATATTTAATTAATCGCTTCGAATCTCAAACGAATTAGCTTAATAAATATGAAATGATAGAATTTGGCAAATAGTAATGATATCGATTATTCATATCTAGCTTATTATTTTAATTAAAATAGTAAGCGATCATTGTGATTGAAGTTGACATAAATTAGCAGTGACTATTAGGGTTTAAGAGTCGAAAACAAACTTTTGTTTCAACTTTGATGTGAGATTAGATGCGGCGAAATTATGCGAAGAATGTCAAATAAAAAACTCTATAGATTGATTAATATTTATTAAATAAACATTTTGAACGATGAAGCTTTCAATTCATTTTTGCTGAATTTTCGTATCGCGCTTGTTTCTTTTTTCATTTGGTTTTCTTTTTTTCCTTCTTTTTTTGTATTTAATGTATTTTTATGCAAAGAATTTATTTGAATGGTAATAAAGTTACATTCTCACTATACGTACTTAACGTTAAATAACATTAAAAATGATGAAACGTTGTTAATAATCTTATGAAAATTATTTTACGATTCGAATGATTATTATCGAATGTTTATAATAAAAATTTCATATTTTAAATGTAATTGTCAATTTGACATAAAATTACTAAAAATTTTTAGAAATAAAAAAAATTATGAAATTTGACTTCTTCTTTTTTTTTTTTAGATAGATAGAGAGAGAGAGAGAGAGAGAGAGAGAGAGAGAGAGAGAGTTAGAAAATCAATTTATTTTATTGGATAAATTTTATGATAAATGATAATATTAATGTGAGATTCATCATACAATTAAATATCGTGAATCAATAGTGCAAATCAGAATTAACGGCTCATTAAAATAATTGTAAAATACATTTGCGAAAAAAAGTCTTCATCTTATTCGTAATGAGCTCTATTAGATTCTCAAAACTTTCTAAAGATAAGACTGAGAAGAGTAGGAAGGAAAAAATTTTGTATCCGTCGCTTCCTTGAAGTTGAGAGAAACCCAGCAAAGATAGTTGCACCTAAGCGAGTGCACTTAGCGTTACGCCATTTAAGACAAAAATCTCGATCCTAATGAGTATATGTATTGTTCAAGAGCAATGGAAACAAAATCATACTTTTGTTTATAAAGCGTAACAATCAATTTAAGAGATGCGTTATCGATAAATTTCCAACGAGTGTTTACGCATTATTAGACTATGTGCAATTATTTTACATTAAAGTATCATTAAGATAACGATAAATTAGTTCATAATTTTTTCTTAAATTAAAAGCCATCCACTTGTACATACATGTAAAGATATTTTTCTTATTGTTATGTTTATAAACCAAATTAAAGATTATACACTATCTTTATTCTAAATGTTAAAAAAAAAAAAAAAAGAATTAAGAGCAATTATTACGAGCTTATGCTTTGAATTGAAATTTTCAATAAACTCGATTTGAATTGTTTTTCATTTACGTTTATTTTCAATAAGCAATTACTACATAAACTGAAATTTTCAATAATATTTATAGATGTAGTGTAAATTTTTTCTTAACGTATGCAGTAATGATGATTGTCTTGTTTTTTTTTTTTTTTTTTTTTTTTTTTTTTTTGTAAATTTTTATTACTTTGTCTACTTTATTTTTGTCCACTTTAAACACGGTAAAATGGGCACGATAGGCTATGTAAAAGAAATTAATACAATTAATTGTTTCATATAGCAGTTTCAAAGATGTTAAATGGAAAATGTAAATGTCAAAAAATATAATACTATTAAAACAAACATTATAAAAGGCAGATTTAAAAAATAAAATTTTAAATGTTGTTAATAAAGTGATTCATCATTTTTGTATTCTACGGTCCATTCGTATGTCGACAGATAAAATCGAAATATTCAGTATACAGTGGCTTTAATTTTCAATATCCAACTTTATAGATACTTTTACTTATAATAAGGTGTGAAAGTCACTTAGATGTTTAAATCTTTCGATATCTAAGCAACCAATAACGACCATACCATAGCTAAGGTAATCAACTCAAATTTTTGCACGGCCAAGCATTTTCTTAATTAGAACCAATTATTATGATTTTATTGATCGATCGGGTTTAAATTTCCCGAATCACTTTCTCGTGTAATTAATTTATTTGAACGTATTATTTAAGGCAACGGAACTTTATTAAGAACAGTTATTTTTTAATGATACATCAGAACTAAAGCATTAGGCATGAATTTCAATATTTCTTGCATATTTAGATAATTTTTTTTTTTTTTTTTTTTTTTTTTTTTTTTTTTTTTTTTTTTATTAAGATATTAAGCTTAAAATAATATTCTAAGAGATAAATGCAAAGAAAATATTATACATACATATAATAATTAATGATATAATCAAATAAAATATGAGAATCTTAATGATACGCTAAGATTATTAAGAAATGAAAGAAAGAAAGCCAGTGGAATATTAATTATTGATTGCAGTCATTTTCTCTTTTCCTCTCTATCGACAGTTTAGCTTTAGGCACTAACGTTTTAAAAAAAAAGTATAACAAAATTTTTCGATAACTGTGTTATGAACGTTGGTCCGTGAACTTATCGTTGATTACATGTTTGTTCATATGTTTTCATCACGAGACAACGAAAATATTTCCTTTTTTCCTTTTGTAAATTCGTATAAAATGGAGATTGACATTCTATTACTTATACTAACTAGTATATGTTTCAATATTTATAATAAGCAGTAAGGGACAGTTATCATGAATTTTGTACTAATACTATTTATCTATTTAAGTAATATATTTATTATAATTTTCCGTCACTGGGATATAATATTCATAAAACGAAAGAAAATATTCAACATAACATTTATATTTGTTTATAATTATAATGTGTGTGTGTGTGTGTGTGTGTGTGTGGCGCGCGCGCGCGCATACAGAATTGTATGCCAATATTCGTGTCTATAATTATAGCCGAATGAAAAGATTAAAAGTAAAAACGTAATAAATAACAACGTGAATTTATGTCATTAATACGAAAAATTTACAACTTTATGTAAAATTAATGTCAACAATTTACTGTTTACATTCATATTCGTCCAACTTATTCCTTATTGATTGACAATAATATTTGATGTATTATTGTTAACCCATTGATTAAAGAATATTATTTCCCAATTGAAATATGCTCGAAATGAACATTATGTAAGCAATTAATATAGCATTGCCAAACATCCGGAACGCGCTTTCTAAACGATTCTTGTTTGTACAATAAATATTTAAAATAGGACATTCACCTTTGAATATGCGGTGTAGGACAGAATTTTGTATTATAGTGATTGCGCTTACTTTTGAGCCGAGATAAGCGATCCGAAGCACTATTTTAACGAAACTGCCTAAGATTCATGCCAAAAGCGTATAATTATTATCTCGAGATATCGTTCGAGAGCGCGTGCACGCAACTAATGTCTCTTTTTTGCAAAGCATCGCCAATGTGGATAACGTGATGTTTGTTATGGGCTCAGGTCTGGATCCAGCGGGGCCGCTTTTCGAGTCACAGGATCCACGTGCACGACTTGACAAGACCGACGCCCATTTCGTTGATGTGATTCACAGTAATGGCGAACAGCTGATCCTCGGGGGTCTCGGCTCCTGGCAGCCAATGGGCGACGTCGATTTCTATCCGAACGGCGGCAAGATGCAAAGCGGCTGCTCGAACCTCTTTGTTGGCGCCGTTAGTGATATTATTTGGTGTAAGTCATCAGCCACTGATTTCGATTATCTTGTATGATAACGACGCTGTCATTGGGATCTTAAATTTTCTGTTAACGACAGAGCCCGTAAGAATAATAGAATTATAATGGTAACGGATGCAATGCGATAGAATAATAATTATTGTTGAATTAAAAATTTTAACGATCATTCTACTGATAATCGTTATATCGAATATTTATAAACAATTTTATCCTCTTTTACATGTACTTGACAGTCCACATTTTATCATATGATTAATACCAGTGAACGATAATTTTTGCGGATGTTGTTAATACGTAATTGTTATTTGAGTATTAAATAGTCAATTATCGGTCATTAATTTTAGTATTATTATTATTATTATTATGCACATATGCTGCCTCGGCTATATAAATCTAAAGTTTCGAATAATATAAGAGAACGTTTCCGTGGCAACTTTTGTATAATTTATTTCAATTTAAGTACTTATTTGGCTAATTTTTGTGTCCTCGATTATATAAGTCTTAAACGTTTTGTCTTTAAACAAGTATGCGTTAATTAGAATTTATAAGTAATTGTTAACTCCAAGAAAATTGATGGAACATTATTACAAACTACCTTATACTTACTCAATCAAATACTTTAGAAATTTTTTAAATAACGGAGGTAAGTGCGTACGTTTCAAATTGAGGATTTCAATATTTGTCTGAAAATAATCATTCAGGCGGAAAATGCGTACTTTACAAAAAAAAAAAAAAAAAAACACATACACAAAGAAAAAAAAGATAGGAAAAATGACGACGAATATTCGATGGTTATGATGAAAATGGCCAAATTTTTCAGTAAAAGCAACATTCGGTAAAGTAAAAAATTTTTTTTATTAATAGTTCATATCGTACAGTTAGTGGATTGCACATTATATCGAATAAATTCATTCAAATTATAAACTATGTGAAAATTGTCAAGTACGGGCATTTAAGAGTAATAACGCAACATAGATGCATTTAGTAATGAGGAGGCCGTGATTTTTAACGACGGAGCAATCGTAATTGTTTAACTTTTTAAGTAATTTTGTCAACAACATTTAATATCAATGCCACTAAGGTGCTCTTAAAGTAGTCATAGAGAGAAGAAATTTCAGCCTGAATTCTCGTAAAGTATAGCCTTATTTGTTTGATAATTGAAATACGAATTGAAGGAACGGCCCTCGTTACCAAAATCTACTCGCGCTTCATGCAAGCTAATAATGACAGAGTAAATAAAGCGAAACTGAAAAGGTCCCGACGAGTAGCCGCTAGTTCCCGATTTATCAGCTTTCTACTCGATATTCCCGCTCGGGCTCTACCAATGGCGCCTTATCATCACTGGAATACTGGAATACAGATGGGAGGAGATAAAGCCGAGGGGGAAGCAAAATAATGATAATAACAAAGAAGACGAGCGGATGATAAATTCCTCGCTCGGTATTTTCGACAGTAGCCGACGGGAGTTTGGAAGGTAGACGCGTGGCCAAACGGGTCCGGACGCTATATCACTTTCTCGGTTGGATCGCGAGGCTCGCAAGATCGATACGTGTCTCCCCGTCCGATTAGAAAGCCGCAGCGTGTGCGTGTGCGTGTGCGTGCGCGCGCGTCGCCTTTTCACCGCCTCCCACGCCGGCGCTCCTCCGCCACTCTTTTCACGCTCGCGCGAAAGTGGGTCGTACTTGGCTCCGCTCCTATATTTATCTGCCCGTGTATGTGTTTGCGCGTAAGCGCATGACTTTATTCCGAATGTCCCCTCGAGCGGCGATGGCTTTTCTGCTCGAGATGGATGCCTGCATGCGATTTTTTTTTATCCTCTTCCTCATCCGAGCGTTATGCTCCTTTTCCGCCCTCTCGTTATTTTCTTTTTCGCGTTACGCATGATAATTGTTCGCCGGCTTTTCTCCCTCGATCTTGCTGCGCGTACATTTACTTTCCCGGTATTAGTCGGCAATCTTAATAATCTAACTCCTCTCCAGCCTCCTACGAGACTTTAAATAATATTCGAGGAGCTCGCTGCTGTTATTACGGTGACTTTTTTCTTTCATTTTTTTTTTTTTTTTTTTTTTTTTTTTTACTACTATTTCCCATTCTCTCGAGCCAAACAAAAGCTAGTATTAATGCTCATTTGTAGTAAGAACGAAATCGGTATCTGTGCGGGCGAAGGTCCAGGTGGCTTTATCCTCTCGACCATCCTCGCGACTCATCGAGGGGTATTCTTTAATTTTATTGTTCCTCCATCGATGCGATGCGATGGCAATCGACACTACGAGACAGAACGAAGAGGGATTAACGAATTATACGGGATGCATGTATAATGAAGGCTGTGATAGCAAGTATCGCGCACTTTCCGTAGCACAACTCGCAGATCTCGCGTTAAAAATGTAATGCTGAAAGAAGCGCACAGGCATATTGGCAGCTCGATTGGCAAGGATATTCGTCAGATAGGCGACACCACCAGGGACTATCGGATGAATTTCCCAACTGAGCGAATCCAGCCCTCTCACACCTATCCAATGCAAGGATAAAGAAATCATTCCCCTGCCAGAGAAATTGTCCAATTATCTGTGTTTGATTATAGAAATAATCTCCGAATATTATGTATTTATAAAATCACAGCCTCCGTGAAATGATCGTCTATCCAACATAAATGTCCACGGTATTCCAATAAACTTTGAAGTTCATAAAATCTAAGCCAACTCTGCGCGCAATGACCTTCCTCGCCTACCCAAGACAGTTAGTTAGTTAGCTATTGAGTCTGATAGTTACGTAGTAATTAGCTTACTGCGTAATTAATTGTAACGTGTGGCATAATATGGAGAAACTCGACATTATAACGACTGAGAATGATGATATATGAGAATGGGTAAATGAAGCTTAGGCAGCCCAATGTACCCATGTGACAGCGCGAAGTTAAGCCAAGTATTTGATGTGAAACTAGCGAGTCCAGTGGAAGGCCGATCGTTATGTAACCATCGACGCGCTTACAAACTCTTCACGGATTCGATCAGCCCCAAGTGCCACTTTCCCGCGTTCCCCTGCGAGAGCGGCTACGAAGGGCTGCTCAAGGGCGAGTGCTTCCCCTGCAAGTCGCAGTCCGAGACGACCTGCGGCGTAATGGGATTCTACAGCGACGTTTCGGCCGCCAGGGGTCAGCTGTACCTGGTGACGCGCGACGAGGAGCCCTTCTGTGCTCATCAGTACCAGGTAATCTCGGTGGGCCTTACCGCGGCGGGAAATAAAGCGCGGAGCGCGGAAGATGCGCCGTTTGCGTTTTGGAGATTAGTCGGCGGCTATTGAGGTCGGCATATAGAAACACATACCGATGACGCCCGACGTTATTATTGCGCCATTAGGTGGGAAGAAACCAATATTTACTAAGACTAATCAATCGCTTACTTTTTCCTTTACTAATGCTAGTGGGTTTTTCTTTTTAGCAGACTGAAGAAAGTAGGCTTTAGACGAAAATGGCTCTCAGAGAGATTTAATCGTATGTTACGCTATGCGATAATTCTTTTTTAAAATATCATAAATAACATTTTGCCAATTAGCATTTTTAAAAATGGTTAAGTCGATAGGTGCAATATCTTACTCGTGCGTTATTATAATTCTGGCAATTACAAGCTTCCAAGACACGTTTACACGTTCGGGGGAAAAAAAAAAACGAAAAGAAAAAAAAAGTGAAAAATGAATAATTTACATAAGGTTTGTAATTCAAATAGAGTAATGATTGATTTTGCCTAAATATTTATTATGTTACTTTACCAACTAAATATATCCTTTGGTCCAATGATTTGCTGCTTTCAAGCTTTAATTTTTATAATATAACTGCTTAAAGAACATATTATTACAAACGGTATTTATTATACTCTATTTGACGATTTTATCGAAAAATAGAACATCTATATACATATGCACATATATTTATAAACAGGCGCATGCAGGTAAACGCATATACGTGTATGCGCATGAATGCGTGCATGCATAAAATATATTTACTTTTGACATTTAGACATGTATTTTCAATTAAATTTTCATTAATTCGTACTTTTTGCATTTGAAATAATTGAATTATTATCGTTTGATCTAACGAGTGTGCCCCGCTATCGTCTATAAATCATATATAAATTTGTTGATATTTCAAAATCCCCTGTTAAAATTTACCACAAAGTTAATGAAACACTTTAATCGATAATAATAATAATAATAATAATAATAAAGAATAATAATAATAATAATAATAATAATAATAATAATAATAATAATAAAGAATAATAATAAAGAATAAAGAATAAAGAATAAAGAATAACGTATGATTTAAATATTGTTATATATTGCGTTAAAAGTAATTATAAATTAAAGGGAAAAAATCGCTTGACCTTTCCTATATAATGCATTTACACTAAAGCTTATTTCCACAAAGCGACTATAAAAATTTTCCTTCTTATCTTCCTTGAACGAACGTAGAATTTATAAATCGTAAAAGGGAATTCGAAAAATTTTCTCCCGACAATTCTTGCAGGCACTGCTTCAAACCCGATCAAAAAGTTTTCGAAAAAATAAAGTCTCGATTACTCTAGAGTAGAAGAATTCCACTCAAACGTAGCGCGAGAGCTCAACATTTATGTCTAAATTGCCAACAGGTAGGTGGTGGTGGTGGTGTTTCTATAAATAATTACAATGGAAGCGGTAGCGCACGGTGGGACTTAACTTCGAAATTGATAGTACTATTAAAAATTACAGTCTTGCAAGTCACTCGATAAAATTTAAAAACGCTAATACCGCAGCTTGTAATAACGTTCTTCGAACTCGTCGCTTTTAACGTTTTGTGGGTAGAAACGATTACGGCATTGTGCAAACCGATTCCTGTGAATTAGGTGAAGGTATACAACAGCAGACACGAGAGGCCGGTGAAAAGTTACGGCAAGCTGCAAGTAACTTTATTAGCGGAAGGCTCCATCAACGAGACCTTCACGATGACGAAGAAAGATGACGAGGAGCTCCTCGTGGGTGCGACGTTACAGAAAATTGTTGTCCCCCACCCAGCCCTTTCTAATCTCAACGCTATAGAGGCAAGTAAACGAATTTTAATGTTTTGTTTTAGAGTGAAGTAGCAAAGGATCCAGAAAATTATTGACTTCCCCGATCGGTGGCATTGAATGTGAAATTATGCCCATTACAAATATCACGTAACTAACTCCGTCGACTCGAAGCAGTCGATAATTCTTGGGAATATTTTATCATACTCTTTATTAAAAATTAGATTACCTATTGTATCAGTGAATTTTCATAATTAGCTATTATTTGGCTCTTTTATTCCTATGAATTTGGATGTAATGCAGCGAACCTTTTCCATTCTCATTAAATATTAACCATTTAAAGCAATTTCGTGTAAATTTTCAGATATTATGTAGTTTTTTCAATCTTACCAAAGTATCAATTAACATATAGGCGATCGTGTCTGCGTAATTGTATCGTTACAAAGTTCCGTGATCTGAGATAAAATGTTAAAAATTATACGTAAGTTTGATCGAATGACCCGTATTTTGCAATATTTTATCATGTAATGATTGATATACAGAATGTAAATTGAAAAACTTTCAAATTCCATATTCAATTAACGATCCGAATAATCCATCCATTTAACGATTTCCATTATTTGATTATTTCAACAGATTGTCGCTATAAATGTGGGAAAATCTATATCATCCGATGAGAAAATGTGACCAATAATAAGTTTTTTTGCCGCTTCAGTAAATATTATTGTGTCAAATTATGTGTCGGGAAAATTGTCGGAAAAATAAAGTTTTCCTCGATTCGTAGTCTATAGTTGTTTACAAAATTTTATTAAAATATGAAGATATTCTATTATCATGAAATTCATGATAAACAACAATAAATGATGTCTAATGAAATAAAGTTCGAAATAACGTATTTAATGCAAAATAAAAAATTTGTAAAAATATCAAGTCATCCAAGAGCGTCTCTCTGGATTTGATGTGAATCTTTATTCACATCCTTCTATCCTTATTTACTTGTTTCGCTTAAAAAAATATTTCTTGAACAAAGCAGTTTATCACACGCCTCGATCCACAGATCAAGTACACGGCGTACAGTGGCTGGATATCATCGGGCCTCGTGTCCTGGGCTGTTGATAAAATCATTGTGGTCGACAGCTACGGAATCATCTACTCGGTCTGCAAGCGTGGCCTCATCCTCGAGTCCGAGCGGCCCGTTTATCTGCCGCTCTACGAGGGCGAATGCAATGTTCCACCGGAGACCGAAGAAGGGACAAAAGCTAGCACCGCTGAAAAGGAACAGCCGCCGAAATCCGAGGAGCAACCAGCGAAGAAGGAGAACACCGAGCAGAGGGGAGAATTTCACCAAGAGCAACTACCCGCCATCGGGCCCTTCACCAGGGATCAAAATTACGACAGGAGTTCGGGTTAGATATTCTTGTTTTATCACATTTACTCAACCTCGCATTGACTATTCGTTGCACGAGGAAAGTCCGTCGGGCTCTATAACATTGGAAAATGTAATCAATAATTTGCAATCCGGAGAGTTTCCCGATAACATTCATATGCCATATAATAATAATAAGTACCAAATATATTATTATTGCAATTATATATTTTATATTATTATTCGATTGTATACCCCTTGTAATTTTTTATTATAATCTTTTAATAATAAAATCATCAATCGTTAATTTATATGAAGAATCATTTGATCTTAATATTTGAATACTTTTCGTTTTCTTCTCAGGAAAGGATAATAGCTTTACGAACGAAGTGCCACAAAAAAGTTTCGGCCCGTACACTAAGGAGCAAAACATGAAGATTGGGAATAGTGAACATGTAAAGAACATTGCATCCACAGACTATGCGGAAAACTCAAACAATGGAAATGATTATCAAGTTAGTAAAGTAAAACTTAAAAAAATTATTAAATTTTATATTTTATGCATGACGTAGGAAAAATAATGTTCATTAATGTTATAATTAAATTCAGACAATACAAGTGTATAACAACGACACTTAAAGGTGATAAATAATATCGTATTAGAGAATAATTGTAATCGTCATTAATTTAATGGGTTATCTATTCCTACATATCATAAACTCATATAATATTACTACATATTATGTGCATATAATTTTCAAGATAATAAATAATATATGAGCATGATAAAACAAACAAAAAAAATTTTGGTTTTTAGCTTAAAAGTGGATTTCGTTTAAAATAAAAATTAAACATAGGTACTTGGAATAAAGTGACGGTGTCAAATTTATTTAAAAATTTTCATACAAACATTCTACGTGTAATGCAAAGATTTAATGATACATTGCTTGAACGAGGAGTCTGAAAAACATTAACAATAGCTTTATCATTGACATTCATTCATTTCTATAATTCAGAGATGAATTATTCTACAGAAATATAGATTTTATTTGCCTGTATAAACCGGCAATTTGTAGTCAAAACCGTCTAACGGATGTTAGGTATATAGATCACATTTGACTCACTTTACAAGATATTTGAATTAGCTTAAGTTAATGTTATTTTCTCACTGTGCGTGCTTTTTTCACTTCACGTATCATATAAATATTCACGACTTCGTGTAAGTGCGCCACCAAGAGAAAAGTTTCACATCAATTATTATTGAAGTTAAGATTTCCAATTATAACATTTATGAATGTTGGGATATTACATTTCTTAAAATTTGGTATTCGTAAGTGACCAAAAAAAAAAAAAAAAAAAAAAAAAAAATGTTAATTTTGATGAATTTAATGATTTTGAAGAAAATACTTATTAGTCGCTTATTCGATATCGATGTAAAGTTATAATGCAAAATTAGAATTAATTACCAAGAAGTATGTGTGAAGATTTGAACTAAATCTCATAGCAACATATCGTGAAAATAAATTAAAATGCAATGCAAAACTCTTCGTTTCAAAGCAATGTAAAGAAATTTTTTCTTAATATCCTTTAAGAATTAAATTATGCAGTTATGAAAATTAAAATTTACATTTTATATAAATAATTAAAATAAAATATAAATCTAATTAACAGCTAATGAATATACTCGAAATGTAATTGTAATTTAGGCATAACAAAATGCAAAAGACACACTGCAATGTTAAATATCTTCTTTTTTTTTTTTTTGAATGCAAGTACTAATAACCATTAGCGTAAGTATATTAAAATATATAAGACAACATCGATGACAAAAAAATACACACACACACACACACACATATATATATATATATATATATTTGATTTATAATTAAAATGATAATAAGATAATTATAATTTTTCCTTATATTGAAAAACCATGCACCAAAATATTTTAAGTAATAATAATATTTAATTATCTAAATTCTGTACTGTACAATTACTATGAATATGTCGAATCAATGCTTATAATCATTTATTTATTTAGATATCTTATGTATTTTATACTCACAATTATTTATATTTTTGATTAACGAAAAATAAAAATAAATCGCAACTTGATTTGATTTTATATAGGACCTCAGACTATTAATTTACAGTATGTAAATAAAGTTCTGCAAAATTAGTTATGTATTCACTAAACGATTTAAACGATTATAAATCAGGCGTTAAAATTGAAAATACTCTATCCCTGATGATTTATTTATCGATTAATTTATTTCTCTATCAGTATTAGAATTTTATTTCTTTAAATTATAGCCATTTCGTCTGAACGTGTAGATATATAAAATTATAGAAACAAAATACAAGAAATTTAAACAGCAAAAATTATCTACACTATTGTGCGCAAAGTTTATGTAAATTTTAGACATAAAGTATCGATAATGTCTCTCAAAATACATACCGCGAGTATGAATAAAATATTTACCAATTGATATGATGAATGCCATTGAAAGTCAGGGTTGATGAAACATCGATCATTAATTTTGAGTCAACGGCAATAATAGCAATGAGAAGCGTTTCATTCAAAATCTATTCAGAGAAAGCGGCTATTAAATTAAAGCATTAAAAGTGGAAAGAGTTTATTTCATAAACGAGTACATAAGTGAACGCTCGCAATAAATTGTAAAAAACATTATTATTAACTAGTTGGTAAATGGTCAAATATGTGCCAAAATGGGTTATACGTTGGCATAAAAAATCGATTGCCGTCGCAACCAATTACCAAAAAGCCAATCATCATTAAAATTTCTTGCATCAAGCAGCTGGCGATTATACGCTTCTCGACTGCTATTTCGGCGGAGAATTTAAATTTCAGAGTAAATAAACGGTCGTGCGGGCCCACCCAGACTGACGAACTGGCGCACGCACGATGTCAGTTCACTTCACAACCATGAATTCTCATTGTCCTTTACAGAGCGTGTCCAGTTCATGGTCGATCCTCGATTTGGCCAACGACGGCGCCTCGAACTCCGTGGATGACAGCACGGCCGAACTCACGGAACGCGGACGGGGCTTCTCCGGGTTCTCCGGTCTCGGCCAACGGCCCTTCAACCCGGGCCGAGGTAGCGCTACGGCTGTGAGCGGGACCTCGGTGCGCGGGGACGAGGTTAGGCTTGGTAACGGCGAGGTCCAGGAGCCGGTCCTCCGCATCGGGACCAAAAAGAACAAGAAGGAGACGGGCCGCGCCCTCAGATTACCGGAGATCACGGAGCCGGTGCTGCGGCCACGGAGCGGAACGCGCCGCGACGCCCGGGAGCAGCCCCTCATGGAGGACAGGAGACACGAGACGTTGGACGAGTCGTCGAGCTCGCGCGGCTTCACCGTCCAGTTCTTACCGGAGAGGCTCGCCGGCATCCTCGCCCAGGCGGAGCGTTATGCCCGGCAGACTCTCCTACCTCTCATATCGCAGTACACGCCGAGCTTCATCGGAGGCGGTAGATCCGAGAGGCCCAAGTACTTCCCGCCCTTGGGTAAGTTAAGTTACCAGTGCCCCCTTGAACTTTACTCTCTTTGAAGGCGAAAGAAAGTGACAGATAGCGAGACGATACCGCAGCAGAGATTAACACGACAATTCGTATGTAAATGAAGTTTGCTCGTGGAGGCTGATATTGTTAATTAATGAGTAGTTGAGTTATGCGTTGAATTTTTGCGAGATTAAAATGTATCAGAATATCCGATCGAGGATTTCCTTTAAAATCCGCTGTTTGTTTAATGTCTGAGCGTCGATTAGAGATTGCGGAAGCTCATCTCACTTTCAAATCACCGTATGCACTCACGCGTATGCCCCATTCGAGATTAACGAAGAATGACATTAGTGAAGATTATCGTTTTATCGATAATGTCGATTAACCGACATGTATATGTAAAGAGTAGCAAATAGGTAAGTAAAATACAAATCCAATGTACACACCTACGCCCAGCTATTTCCATGTATAATAATATAATAATATATAGCGTGACTGAATGTTAATTACGCTATTTCTCTTCACATCGACACATCGTATTATTCGTAATTGTCTCTAAAATAAATGTTCATTTACAACAACAAAAATAAATGAATAAATAAATAAATAAATAAAAATGAAGGTGAAATTAGGGTATGAAATAAAAATTCTAATCAAAATATATTATTACTATTAGGACTCGAACAATCTCACTCGCAACAGTTATTTTGTAATTGAACGAAATACTTTAACTCCACTACACTGTACTAATAATTGCGAATAAACTATTTTCTCCGTTTTCACTTACACTTGTTTTCCATAATAAAGTCCATTTTTATAATTACGTTAAATCTTAGGTAATAAATAGGTAAAACGGCCGAGAATTTAGAGGTAAAATATTTTTCCTATAGATAATTCCATCGATTGAGACTCTAAACTATAAGGGCGTGTCAAATTGAAATAATAATTATTTAATAAAATCGTTTGAATTATTATTTGAGACAGGCGGATAAAAATAACGATAAATAATTAATTGCATTAGCAAACTTGTAAATAATCTCGATTTATAAATATATGTTGTAACGAGTCCAATTTATTCATTATTCTTTATGGTATTGATGATATTGTTAATACGTACGATATTTAATTAACATTTTTCAAAATTTACCACTAATGAAAAAAATGTTACCACAACATGAGCAGATCGACAAACTATCATCATTTTTAGCATTATTTAACAAGTCGAATAATATCAAATATTCAACACGCCCGTAAGAAATATATTTTTTATTCAATAAGCATTAAAAAGCCATTATTCACGGCATCTTTCAGTCTCCAACATTTATACAAAATGTTAATACGAATCAACATAAATTGCTAAAAAGTCGAGTTCATTATGATGAGATAATTCTTATGTATTACCTATATTCCAAAACATAAAGAATATAAGAAAACCAAAGTCAAAGAACATCTGTAGGTGTTAAAAATAAAATTTGTTCACCATATCATACGATAATACTCATTTTCATCTATAAATTTCTTAATTTCTCTCGTTAATAATCTTTAATAATCGTAAGAGAAATTCTTCAGCTTTTGGATGAGAGTCAGTTGAAAAAGGCTATTTAAACTCCCAAGATAATCTCGGATACGCGAGTTTCGCCAAGTTGTAAAAAGCCAATGTAATTTTTATCAATAAATATCGAATATGCGTAGTAGTGAGGTACTGATCTCGCGAAATATTAGCGCTTCTTAATAATCACTTGTCTTACTCGACATTGCAGGCAACCTCTTCGGCACTCGAGACGATGACGACAGGTGGAATACGAGTGGCAAGCACCGGAAGAGAATCGGTGAGAGCAACGACAGTCGCACCAAGTACTATTTTGATTTCGAGGAGAAGTCCTCGGCCAGCGTGCAGACAGTTACGAAAGGCTCGACCGAGACCGTTAACTACAAGATGGAGCAGAGCAAACGCGCACTCCTCTCGACCTCGACGACCAGCGCAAGCCTCACCGACAAAACGGACAAGAGCAACGAATGGATGCCGATACCCGCCATGATTGCGCAGAATCAGCATAGCGACAGTCGTCAAGAGAAATCTTTCGAAGGTAAGTATTTCTCTCGCGGGCCGATCGTTCGAGAGTATAGACAGTAAGGGGAATGAATATAGCGCGGGTGTAGGGGAGGATGGGGGGGGGGGGGGTCGGCTTTTAGAAAACTACCATGCTGATGAAACGGTGAGAGTCGAAGCTTTAACGTTCGGCAGCTCGACGAATTTGAAACGTTTCTCGATTTATATCGATTCGACTTACTTTGATAATCCATTGATGCATCGATCCTTATGCCATCGCAATTAATTGATATACGACTTTCTTTTTAAAGTAAACTCGTTTATAATAGACGTTAAAAGCTATATTACAATATATATATATATATACATCGTGAGAGAATGAGAGAGAGAGAGAGAGAGAGAGAGAGAGTGAAAGAGAGAATTGAGATAAACAAATTACTGCACCGATTATGAAAGGAATTTGTTCTAATGAGTCGCTCTTACATAAATGATTGAGAGTATATAATGTTCGGATAAATTAGATTTATCGAATGTTTATTGAATAATTCAGTTTAAAAAATTTTAACATACATCTTCAGTGTCATTCGTGCAATTACACAATTGAGAAATTTTAAAAATAATTACATACCATGACTTATATTATTAATTATGCAAGCTCTTTCTAATCAAAATTTTCAACAGACGCGAAAAGAATTCATGCAAATCGCAAAATTAATTGACCTAAGCCATGTAGAATGAAAGGCACTTAATTTATAAAAAGTAATTTTAAGTGTTAAAAAATATAATAATCTTCGATATAAAGATATTTTATTTGCAAGAGTATATCCAATGGATTAGTTAAGAATTTAAAAAAAAAAAAAAAAAAAAAAAATGAAAATAAAAAAAAAAATACTTTGTAATGCCATTTTATTGAATGAAAAAATAAATTGCAAACTTTATAATGATAGAAAAGTGTGATAAATGGTTATTCCAAATAATCTGCCTTATTTTGCATCGTCGCTAATTACGTGATTGTTTATGAAAAAGTAGCCGTAAAAATATTCTTCAAATTTCTAAATCAATATTTTAAAATTTCAATGTTCGATTTACCAAACTTGACGATGAGCATTCAAACGCGTAATATTGTAAAAGTATTAATATTCCCTCGTACAATGAAGCATGGAAAAAGGACAAATCAATAAGATTGGCATAGTCAAAAGTTTTTATATTAACGTTCGTTTAAAGGTGGCTGGCTGAGCGAAGGAGGAACAAGCTGGTCGGCGAAAACCAACGACAACGAGACCGTCGTTACCGAAACGAAAATTGACGACTGGGTGCCACTGGTCGTCGTCGAATCCACGTCATCGCCCGAGAGCACCGATAATCCAGCGATTAACATCACCGCTGAGCAGAATTTAAAGGAGCAGGAGAAAAAATTCATACCACTGGTAGAGATTGCGGTGAGCGGCGATTCTCCCAAGGCAGATATTCCGGAAGCTGGAAAAGTCGAGGAGGAGAAATTACTGCAGCTTCGGTCTGTCGTTTTCCCATACGTGTACGAGAGGAAGAACGACCCGAGGACGCGATACATACCGCTGATACCGCAAGAGGATCTAGGCATAAGCAGCATAAAGAAAGAAAGAGAACGGTGATGATAAGCGTCTTTCGCAATCACTTGTGCGCAAATAATAATGTAATTCTACCGATTCTTGCGATAAAATTAAATTAAATATATCACTTTTCCGAGCAGCTTTTGCTCCCAATGTGCTGCACGATTTTTATTTAAGATTAATTATGTCGCGATTCATGAAACCTAGTACGCTTGAAAACATGATACATACAATATTTAAGCCATCTCTAGTTTAATCGATCGACAGAGAAAAATTGTATTTCAAAGAAATGAGTTCTTTATCACTGTATTATGTATGACCATGATATGTAGTACTTTGCCTGCAAGTAGTTTTATATTTTTGAAGAAATTCGATAACCGATTATGTTTACCATACAGTGTGTAAATAATTTACGAACAATACAGACGGATTATTAAAATATTAAAATAATAAATTCTAAGTTTATGGTACAATAAACTTTAACATAATTTTATTGCAAGAGTTGGTATGATTTCGTCGGTCGTGTACACTTATTGTTTGAATGGACTAGTAAAACTTTATTCGCGAAAGGAAGTGAGAGAGGAATATTGTTGATAATTCTTATGAATGTGTGCGTTATTCGTCTACGATCTTGCTTATTTATTTGCTTTTAAATTATTTTCCTACTTTTGTAATAATGTTGCTTTTCTATTTAGAATCGACAAATAATTCTTTTAAATTAATTGCTTGGAGCGGAAATGATAAGCACCGTTGTATGCGGAGAAATTATTGCATTACAGTTACAAATGAAAATAGTAATTTTATTGATATACTCGATATTGTTTTGAAGAGAAAGTAAGCACGAAATTTTCTATGGACCGACTATCAGGCATCTATTTTTTAATAACGAAAAGTGAAATAATAGTTTTACATTAATATCATAATAAACATTTGTTAAATATCATTCGATCAAATGTAAGTCAATTTCGTAAATATTCTATATAAAATTTTATTATTTATTTATACTCTTTTCTTTTCTTTACCTTTTTTTTTCTCTCAACAACGCACTTTGGATAATTTTACGAATTCACGAAGAACATGTTTTTAGTAATATTCTAATCCAATGTGCTATTAAACATATTGTCAAAATTCTAAAATTACTAGTTAATTGTAACTTATATGTATATAATTAATACAAATAGAAAAGCCAATACGCGATGGCTTTGTACTACGGCTTTAATAAAATTTTTAATTTGTTTATGAGCTCCTTACCTTATGAAAAACTTGTATATAGACTATTTTATAATTCGACGTATTTATATTACTGCAATTACAGTCTTATATTCGTTCTAATCATCTGTTACTATTAGCTATTATTTGTTATCAGTGTCATTACTGTTAATATATATATTTTTTTTTATAAATAAAATGTGCATACAAATTGGAAGTTTTATTTCGAAATAAAAATCCATTATTTAGGAGATTCGTTGATTCAAACGATTCTCAGATAAAATAAGTAAAAACTATTAATACTTTATATATATATATATATATATATATATAGAGAGAGAAAGAGAGAGAGAGAGAGAGAGAGAGAGAGAGAGAGAGAGAGAGAAATATTTTATTAATAATTATTTATACATGGATGAAGGATGGGAATTACCTTTCAATATTCCTGAAAATAGTCAGTTTTAACAAGATATAGAAATTCATTAGCACTGCTATTTTCCAATTTAACAATTTTTACCGAATACTTTCGAATTCTAGCAATTAGAACGTGCATGATCATAAAACTGTTAGATGTCATTGATAACTAAATAATTCATTCCGTAGAATTGTAATTACTGCATTAAATATTATTCATTATGAACGTGTCAATGCCCCAATCACGTATTTTTATACATCATTGATTATATTTAATGGAAGTGACACGGAATACATTTTATATAGATTTTTTTTATTTATTTGAAATATTATAGAAATCTTGTACATTAATGCTGAATAACAAAAATAAATTAAAGAATATAATTTAGTTATTATGAAACTTTTAAAACGAAATTCTTCATAGACGTTTATTCAAATATATAAATTGAAGGATTAATGCTGAAATGAGAAACCTGAAGTTTTCGTGCAGAAGGATGAAATAAAATTTTACAGATAAATATTTTGTAAAAATTGCGAGCCCTTAACTTTATTAATCTTGTATATGTATAGGAATCTTTACAATATATAATATCTATGTATAGTTTTGTTGAAAATCTCACCTTTATTACATTCAATCGCTTGTTTCATTGATTATTATATGCTTGTTATCATTATTATTCATATTTTTCATCGTCATAGTCGTGATCGGGCGGCTTTCTTTATGTACTTTACTCCCACGTCAAGACAACAAATCTTTATATCAGTTACAATAGTTATTATTATAATCTTTAAAAGCTATGTGTACATAATAATATTAAGAATTTTCACAGTAAATTGCATTCAAATGGTATTTAATTATTGTTTATATGTTTCTTTTTCATATGTACAGCTCCTGTCTGGCTATGAATGCAATCACCGACTATATGAAAACTTAAAAATGGAAAAACAAGATGAAAGAAACGATTGTTCTCCTTCATTTTATACTCTAATGGACTTCTATTTTATTTTATCGTTGTTGCTGTTACTTCTTCCTTGTTCTTTTTCTAGGTTTGTTGTAAATAAATAAATATCTTATAATTTCCTACTTTTATTTCTTTTAGAAAGAACTATTATCATTCTTTACATGCTATAAGTAAATTTTCTTCAAATAA
>NW_011948418.1:10481748-10599628 GCF_000503995.2 Ceratosolen solmsi marchali
TCTTTCACTCGTGTACATTCTTTGTTTTCTTTGTTTTTTTCTTTTCTTTTAGAATATACCGCACACACGCAAACACACGCAATTACAATTCATGAAAATCAGCTTAATGGTTTTTAGGATATGCCCCACTTACGATATGTCTGTTTTTTAGTTAAGATTCTTAACAAATTTCCCTTTTACTTCGCAATTCTTTGATCGCTTGTTTATTCAGGTACCTTTAAACGTTTTACGAAACTATAGTAGTTGTATTGGATATAAATAAAAAACGAAAATATCGAAAAATTAACCATTTGTTTTTATATTATATACTGCAGTTTCGATTTTCTCTTTGAATTTTTTCTTTATTTATATTTACTTCAATTTTTCATTAAAAATCATATCCCGTAAGACCTATTCTTTGCTTTCGATTACAAATAAACGAAACTAAAAATAAAGCGGATAATAGTTTTATTTATATAATAAAATTAATGAATTTAAATTTTTAATAATTTGAATTTATCGTGCTAATATATTAATGCTTTATATAACAAATTAACTCTAATTTTTGTAAATAATTCTTTTGATAGGGCTATTGAATACATTGTTTATTCTTTACAAATTTTCAAATCATTATAAAATTATTACTTTTTACATTATATTAAATATATTTAGACATTTATAATAAGTATTTGTTGAACATCATTTTTATCTTATATTATCCTTATATGACGAAAAAGAAGAAAATGAAAGTAATTTATAAGAATGCATTTGTTTAATTTTACTTTCACAAGGACTATGTAAAGCAATGCATCAAAGCAAAAAACAATTGGACCAATTAGTATAAAACAAAAATTTACTTTTAGAAATAATGAATACTGTAAATTTAAACATGTTTTTTCTTTACAATTATAACGGCTAAATAATAAAAAATTAGATAATCTATTTAAGTCCATGCGTCAATGCATGTAGGTTATTATATTCAACAAATGCACAGTCTTATTTGGAAGAGACGAACACTTAAGAGTTCAACCCGATTGATTATAAGTCAATAATTATTTTATCTACATTATTTTAAATAAGAATTTGGTTTAATTTATGTTGAAAGAAAAGAAATATAATAGCAGTACTACGAGGCGACGATATTCGATAATCATATCGGTATTATTGGGAATAAATTAAAATGAACCATTTCATTAAACGCAATTTAATGCCACTACGAAACGTGTTTTTCGTGTTTTTCGAACATCAATTACGTACTCTTAGGCATATGCATAAATTCCTTCAACTTTCTTTATTAAATTACATTGCAATACCTTACTCAAATATAAAATTACAAAGCAAAGTATGTACTTCTATCATTATTCTCTTAATATTTTTTATTTATGTTTTTTTTTTTTTTTAAATAGTTTTTAATTCATGTCCGAAAACTTCTACAGCGTCTGTTTTGCCAATATTTCAATATTTAAAATTTACATAATCAACCATCATAGCTTTCCTCTTTTTTAAAATTTTAACTTGATGTCATATCTCGGAATTTTTACTTTCTTCTTATTACCGATTATCTGACAATGATGAACAAATGTTTATATGAATGAACTTTTTATGAAATATGTACCCATGGAAATGTATATTGAAAAAAGGAATTTGAAAATACCTTAGAAAATTGTTGAGAAATGAGACTCTAAAATCTAAAATTATTCTTGAATTCACGATTGTTATTTTATCTATAATACTTAGCTTTTTCAATGAATTTATTCAAATTATATTAATGATTTCAAATAACATTACCATTTGTCAATCTGAGATGCCACTAATATGAAGCAGACAAATTAAAGAAATTAGTTGATTTGAAATTTAAAATTCATAGAAACGAATGTTGAAACAGATTAATCAAAATCTTAATTATGAAAAATACAGAAAACAAATACAAAGTAATGCTTTATTGTACAATTTAAATAATAATAATAATAAAAATAATACTGAAAATAATATCAGCAGTAAGAAAATATAAGTAGATTTATTACTGAAAGTGATGAATAACACAATGTCATCGATTATCTTATCCAGTTGAAACAAATTACAGTAAGAAAGTTTATTGTTATTGAAAACAATAAAATAATAAACAATAAAATTAATGTGCTTTTGTGGAAGCAATCAAAGAAGATTACCTTCAGCAGTTTTAAAAACACAAAATACAACATTGACGATTAGAAAATTTTTGCAAATTGCAATAAATTCCTCGGAACAAAGATGACATACTTGAAACTAATTGGATTTCTATGATAATTAAATTAAATAATACTGCAAATTGATGAAATAGTATTTTTACTATTTGTAGAAGTATATTTGTAGAAGAGTAAAACTCATTAGTAGTGAAAATAACTATATGTATAATGTAATTTCCATTAATTAATAAAAAAGAAATGTCAATGCTGTAGAAACAACAATGTAATTATTGTAAAAATTAAAAAAATGAAATAATTGGCAAAACTAGCTATAAAAAAACTTGCATAATTTTTCGGCTACCCATACATAAATAATACATCAGACTTTTATCATTCGATCGACAATTTCGCCATTTAAGCGTTACAATATTATACATAAAAGCCTCACTAAAATCGCACCGAAGGCTTGGGATTTACATATAATTTTTTATCCCTTCCTTTTAAAGTTGTAATAAATTGTAGTACTAATATTTTTTTTATGTATATATATAAAATATAAGGCCGCCTCGTTTCTTACACTGACTAGATCAGTTTGATATACAAATTACATATATACATGTGTGTTTATATATATATATATATATATATATATATATATATATCTGCATATATGTATATTTTTTAAATTCTTTATTTATACATGTATATACAAATAACCTCTCTTCAGCTTGGCAATCTCCACATGTATTATTTTTATTTATTTGATCAAGAATTGATTTCTTAACCATTGTTAGCAACAAAAATACATAACTCTTACTCTCAGTAAAATATATTATTTCCGTATTTCTTCTGAAAACATACTATCGAATTACTAAGCATATATGTTCAAAGACATTTTCCTGAATACGAAAAATGTGTTTAAAGTACTTTTAACGGAAGGAAATATTCCTGTGTTCTTATTTTATAGGTGTATTTTCTGATAGGCCTTACTAGGCTCTGAATTTTTATATTATCATAGAAGACTTTTTTATTTATTTATTAACTATCTCATATGATGATTTGACACTGAATTGACACTAATGGACGTTGTTCTTAGGAAGATGTAGGAAGGCAAAGGATAAACAAAATTATTAGGTTTCTTTAATTAGCATACATAATGACAGAACATTTTGCTATTGATTATTGATAATAAATAATACTTTGTATCAATATAGTGAATTGATATCGTTAATTTTAATAGCTTAATAAAGTATATTATAAAAAACTTGAAATTATATATAATGCAAAATTTACAAATGAAAATTATTTGTTAGAATTTAATATTTAATTATTAATTTCATTATACTATTCTATACAATGAAAATTAAAAATAAAAAGCCATATTCAAAAATATATCGGATTCCTTATTTCCATATTACGCAAATGGTATGCATTCTTGGTATTCAATTAAAATATTTCCAATAATTATTTATTTAAATAAGTCTAAATCATATCTATTTTAGTCTAATACTTTTTATTTATATAAATTAAAATAAACTCAGTCTAATCTTCTAACATTTACAAGCTTTGTATCTAAATAATCCACTTAGTCAAAAAAAAAAAAAAAAAAAAAAAATCAATAACAAAATGTTAATACGCCACAATTTGCAAGTAATTTTTTTGTAATATTAACATGAAACATATAATCTGATTGAAAGTATCTCCAATGCCAACAGGACGGAGCTACCGAACTAGGAACTACTTAAAACCGATAACAATGAAGTGATTTTACAAAATATTTCCATCTTATACTTTTGACACGAAAACTTTTTCACTACGCATGTTATATATATGTATATATATTACTGTTGGCCAACCAAATAATGAAAGTAGATTAATCATATAAAAGAGTTCATATAAAATTAAATATAATGACTTAATAGGTAAAGTGCTTTATTTGCGATTAAAAATCATGACGGGCGGATAGCAGCAAATAAAATAATATTACCTAATGAATTAGATTTGATTTTCGAGTTTGCTGATTCGACGATCGTTTAAGCGAAAAATATCGTAAAATAATGGAGTGTACGTGTACAACTGAACCGAGGAGTGTAAGAAGAAAGTTTATGTAAAAAATTTAAACTGAATGCTCTGAATACTACATTTATCATTAGAGTAATGCTTGTGTTGATTATATCACGACACTAAGCACAATTAATCTACTTTGTAGTAAGTTTCAATTAGATTATTAGAGTTTTTAATTTATTCCAATCTAGTGATCCATTACAGATTTTAACTAAATTTTTTGCAATTAGACAAAAGACAAAAAGAAAGTGTAACACGAGTAAATGCAAGTGCGGATGTGTTTAATTCAGAACAGCCAATACGTATTAAAGCGCGCTCGCGCACATATTTGTATTTATGATTGTGTTTTTACAACACATATGTATATAATGATCGGGCGTTTCCGAACGAATATTGGAAAAGCAAAGGAGTACATACAATTTTATTAATTGCAGCTACTACACCCGGAAAAATCGATAACATTAGATCAGTAAAAGAAAATGGAAATATAAATAGACGTACTTGGTTTTAATATAGAACAGTTACTGATTAGTTACCGACAGCACCATAATCACTCGACAAACAATATCATGAGAGTCTATACTAGCACTTCAATTTTATTTTTTATTCGTCATTTTGAAAGCTTATAAGGACGAGATCAAAATAAAATGCCCTTGAAAGGGACCAGCGACGTGCGCACGACCGGCAACTTGAAATAAAAAGTACGACAGATAATCAATATCGTGTTGCCTGCCCTCTGTTAATGTTCATCGATATAAACACTATTCAACATCTTGCATAAGTATGAAAGTATTTCAATGTAACACAACGTAGTTCCACTAAGCATAATTGAATTCGTATATATATATATATATATATATAAAGTCCGCCCGCCAATTATAGTTTACGCTTAATACTCGTACTATTCTCTGCAAAGAATTCTTCCGTTATATATGAAATAAATATATTTGGTTAAGATCATTATTTATATTTCATTGATATAGCTAAAAGCACTTGTGCAAAAATATAATCCATAATGATATAGAGACAGTAAAATGAATCATTTATTTTTAATAAATTAAAATATAAATACGCATGGTATGCTTTTTTATGGTAGTAATTTAGATGTTGTTTTTGAAAAGTTTTTTTTTCAAAACATTCAGCAACCTTATTTCCAATTCAAATTTCACCATCATTGCATGTCAATATGCATTTATGACAAAAAAGAAATATAATTCTGTGAAATTATTAGTTTAAAATTCCTATAATATGAAACAAATTGTAAAATTTCTATATGTAATAGGTTTTCCTAGGGCAATATGTATTTCAATTGTCAAGTATAAAATTGAAATAGATTTTTCGTCGCCAGCGACAGAGTACTGGTTGTGTTAGTTATACAATTACTTGGAGTATTGTAATCAACAAAAATTCACCGCCTGCATCGCAGATAACGAAGATGTTGAATCCAAACACATTCAATATAGATTTAATGATGAAGTTTCCACCTGAGATATTTGATAATTTTCTCATTGTTATTGCCAATAAAAAGCTAGACGTTGTTCATAGATTAGAAGCGTCTAGATTCTAAATGCTCATTAACGAGAGTAAATTTCGTTAATATCTTTCGAGGATATGACATTGGATTAAATATTTTTTCCGTAAGCTGTAATTCTCCCATTGGAATAAATTAAATAGCTGGATTTTTATGCCATCACTGGCTCGAGTTCCTGAATATAAATTTCACGAGCATCTAATAGTTGATCTTACGCGTTATATACTTCCGCCAAATGATTTTATAAATCTATCGATTCAATTTATTTATTTGATGCCAACTCGATCGTGTACCGCACTACAATGACATATCTTGTTAAAGCCTATTATCGATCACTTTTTGATCACTAATACAAAACGTTTGTATCAATCATATAAACGTCAGTCTGATAACTCTGTGGGATTCAAATATATTCAATTTGCTTCTCCTATTTTCATTAACAATACTCGTTATATGAATAAGTAAACATGATGCTATAATGACTCATAGAAATATATAATATTAGCATTTGAAACTCGAGTATCGATGGGCCTACAAAATTTGAAAATTGCAAAATCTATTTTCGTTATCTAAAAATTAGAAAGAAAACTTGGCTAATAATCGGATTTACCTGCAAGACAAACCCCGTCAACAATTCAGCAAACACATTGCAAGTCAGAATGTTAGAAAAAAAGATGACCAATTACATTTGTTTTTTGTGTTTTCATCATCATTAAGAATATTAATTGTTTTAAAACATTCGAGAATCATTTTTCGTTAATGCAATGGGATTTACAAACGTTAGTGAAAAAGCCTTATAATGCGTATTCTTACTAGGCAAATGTATTTTGTTACCACATCTTTCTTTTTACTGAATTAGAAATGCGAAAATGAAATTTTTTTTTTAATCAACAAAAATTTTTTTATTAGAACGATGTATTATGTATTATCAATTAAAGATCAGACGTAATTATTTTATCTAATAATTTTATCTAATTCCATTATGTGAATGCGCAGCCATATTTCGACCCTCATCCACATACATCATTTTACACTACGAGACACCGGGTTTCTTATTCGGGTATATTTCACACCTCAAAACTATTTGCGCCGCAAAAATTTTTAAAACCGACTTCAATACATTTAAATCACCAAAAATGATACGATCCTTTAATTATGAACTATGTTCTCTCTCTGTTTTTTTTCCGGGGCTTTATCTAAAATAACTTACAGTACCAAGGCTTCAAATTTCATAGATTGCTTTCACTAAGCTTTATTATACTATTCACGTATACGAAAAATTCGATTACAAATAACATTTATGCATTGTTTAATTACTTTCAAAACGATGGTTGAAATCACCTGCATAATTGGATGTTGTTGAAGTGATAAATGTACTCGAAGAATAAATTAGAGCATGAATTAATTATATTAATTAATCGAGCATAAAAAAAATGTTATCGATAATCAAAATGGTCTAACCTCATTATGTATGTGTACGTATATATATATATATATATATATATATATATATATATATATATATATATATATGTATACCATTTTTAATTTTATGACGTAATTTTAATTGCGTACTTTAATCAATGAATCCAATCCCGTTTCTCATTAATTTGGTCCTAATACTTAGTAATCGCAGTGTCCCATTCAGTTAATATTTTCGAAATAGCATTTAAAATCGAATTAATAACTTCTCATCATCATTATAGTTATACATTCCAATTGGATAAAACGAAAATCCTTAATGTTGTACTAGCGACACCATGAAAAACATGAACATTTGCGTAATAATGAAGAAAATTCATGAAAATTATAATTCACATAGAATGTTAGTTGGGAGACCAATTGACAACAAACACTCGATTAATTCGACAATCTGCATACAGAATTAAATGGGTCGATTAGATTCGTCACAATCAGTAATTTTAATAAATAGGCTGGAAAGATTGTGGCACATGAGTGGAAAATGATCAAGAAAAAACCAAGAAAAAAATTCTTATTGATTTCACCGCCTTTCGCAAGATAGTTACTTTATATGTCATTCAAAGATAAACCTTATTAAAGACCCGTTTGAAAAATTAATTAACATTTCATAAAGTTGTGTAAATATTGAACATATTCAAACAAGTTTCTATTTTCATTTTTATAAAATAAAAAAAAAAAAAAAATCCAAGTTTTTATAATGAGAACAAATTTTTTGTTTAACTTTTATGTTTAAATACATGTTTACTATGGATACGATAAAATTACTCTCGAAGAAACGCGTTAACAAAAACAAATAGACTTAAGGTAAATTACTTAATTCTATTAAAATACATTATATTTGATTACTAGAAGCTTAATAATATTGTTTAAATAAAAAATTAATAATTAAAACTTATTTGAACAACGTAATTATAACAATTAAGTTTGTCGATTCAAAAGTTACACAAATATGAATTTAATTTTTCAAGATTTATGTACAATTTATAATTAAATACGATAGATAATTTAATAATTTAAATTTAATTCAAATAATCGTATGCTTCGTTACGGCTACCAATGCTTATTAATCAAATAAATGACGCAAAGTAAAAGTAAAAAAAAAGATGAAGAATTACCTTGAAAAGAATACTAAGTTGTACTTTTAAATATATTAACAAATTAGCTGGGGTGTTACTTCCAGTTAATTTTTTGTCAAAAATTTATTTTAGATATTATAAAAAGTTTTGCAATTGCTGAAAAAAATTCAAACAATAATATGGGTAAAGAATTGTTTTAAAGCTTACAAGCTCATTTTTCAATCCGAAAATTATTAATTAATAATATTTATCTAACACAAACAAATAGTTTCAAATTATAATATTATGGTGAAAATGAGTAAGAATAAGTTTTGTTTACATAAATAATTTTAATTCAGATGTAGTTAAATAAGGAAAAATTGTTTACTATTCAAATTGTTGCGAACAACCAAGTATTTTATGTATCCCCAAGTGTACAATAAATCTTATATCGAGATATTATTAAAAGTATTATGTAAATTTATGAAAATTTTAAATTTTCACGATCATAAATCCTTTCGAAAATCTAAAATTCATTTCTAAAAAGCCGATTTATAATTATTCTACACTGATAATTTTCTTTATAAATAAAATTAAAAAATTAAAAACATTAGTATTTGAATAAATGATTCGAGAAATGAACCTCTAAGTCTTAAAGCATTCTTTTCTTATACATCTTTTATCAATTTTTTAAAACTAATTTCAAAACTTTTTATCATAACTTAAAAATTAACTAAAATGCAGCCGTTGTAATTCAATTGGCAATGCAATTAAAGAAAATTCAGCAATTACTGTAAATCCTTTACCTACTTTTACGAAGGGCAAAGTCAATAAGAGGCGCGACGAAAGGATACGCATAAAGCGATAAGATAATTAAAGTAGCCACGAAGAAGTGTGGCGCGTCAATTAAAGCGCAATCCCGATTAAAAATCGGCCAAAGATTATTAAGAATATAGTTCGAGCCCCGTACACACATACACACACGCACGCACGCACGCACGCACGCACGCACGCACGCACGCACGCACGCACGCACGCACACACACACATCGCTTATCTACCAAAATTTCTGGAGGCGCATTTTCTTACTCGTCACTTTTTATCGAACAGGGGCAGCTTACTTCGCACCGCCCCTTCACAAACGACGAGCCTCTGGACGGCGCTTATACTGCAGAGGGGCGCACTTCCGTCGAGCCTCGCCCTCAGCAGCGCGATCCTACTTGGCGCGACGACCTCAAGTCCGTGCTCGCCGAGCTTGCCCGCGCCGGCTTGCTTCCTCTCGAAATAATCCACGATCTTGGCGATGGTCTTGCTCGAGGGTCCGAGTCTATCGAGCCTGTCCTCCCAGCAGGTCGAGTCGCCACCTCCGAGGCTCGCTATGTCCTCGCTAGAATCCGTGTAAATGGAGCTCGTGCGATGGTCGTCGAGGAGAAAGAGACTGGAGGCCGCGGAACTGCTTAGAGTCGAGGCGTGACGACGATTTGGAGGCTCTGGACTCAGATCCTCGCCCACGCAGCTCCAAAAACCGGACTCGCAGCTTCCGCGCCGATGGGGCTCCCATCCATCTCGAAAGAGTGGGTGTGCAAAGAGGTTGGCCGCTCCGATCTTCGTCGACACCTGCGTTGCACAACATTCACATTGTTTTTGAAATTGTTAGCCGTTTCGCTATTCAGCAATTTTGAAGTATTGCATTTCCAATCTTTAAGTCCCGCTATTCCGTATATTATCATTATCATTATCATTATCATTATCATTATTATTATCGTTATTATTATTATTATTATTATTATTATTATTATTATTATGATTATTATTATTATTATTACTATTATTATCGTTATTATTATTACTATTATTATTAAGCATAGCTTGTTGATCCATAAACGTGGACTTATGGTAAAACAATCGAATGAAAATTATAATTGCATTTTTTTATAAATCAATTGTATAATTTAACGACAATAGGTTGTAATGCACCAAAACTAAAATATACGACTTAACAGGCAATACATTAAAGGGAGTTTAAAGAAAAGCTTGCCAAATCAAGCATATTCTATCCAACCTATTCAATAAAAGTCGACCAATGAATTAAAATTAAAAATAAAAAATCAAAACTAAAGGGATAATACATCGATGAGTATAGTCAAGCTTATAATGTAATTTCGCAATATACAATGCAATTGAATTGACGATTTCTTCAATTTGTTTAGGCGACATTTATAAGTTTATATCCTCATATATAATGTAAGAATTAAGGGCCAATTCGATATTAATGATAATAGTCGAGTAAGGGTGATTAATAGTGCTTCCGAGTATTATTTAACGTACATTAAATACAGAGCATTTGTTAAGCGCCAAAAATTCGCCGCTCCTCAATCCTCTTATCGCGCAATGTCAATTAAATGCATTATACTTTGTCGTGAAGGTAGAAGGACCGCAATTTCTAGGCACCGCAGTGTACGCAAAATGCCAGCATCCTCACCTTCCTCTCCCACTTCTTTCTGGCCGTGGGGCTGCTGGGCTCGGAGCTGGGCTTCTTCCTCTCCAATATCTTGGCGATACTATCGTTCTGCGCGGCGAGGGGCTTGAATTTTCTAATGCCAGCCTCAGCGGCGCCTTGGCCGACGTCCTCGAGCGACGTCAGCTCGAGGCAGCTGGAGAATAGATCGCCGAGTATCTTCTTGACGCCGCCGAGTGCGTGGAAGGGATTGGCCGTCATGGGCCGGTAGTGCGGATCCCTACGGCTGGCCAACTCGGCGACTCGTCGTGCCGAATGACACCGGGCCTTATCGCAGGGGGCCGTAGGGTTCGCGCATGCGCGCGCGTCCGCCGAGTGGCTCCGAAGTCTCGTGGTACGGCGGCTCATCGGTCGGGACTGGCGTACGATCTCGATGCTCGATATCAGCTCCTGGTCCACCGACTGTCGCTTGTTCGGGTTGGCTTTCGTCTCGTCCTCGTGAGCTGTGATCAGGTTGTCCAGCGTCTGCACGATCTCTGGGAATGTTGGTCGGGAGCGAGGCTCGTACTGCCAAGAGCAACACTTTACATTAATATTATGTCTTTTGTGGGATCGGGATAGTTGAAATTTTTCGATTCTGTAGGCCATTTGGCTATTGTTTTGCTTTTTCAATATTTTTTTTTTTTTTTACATACAGTATATAAAAGTATATAAATTATGAATAAAAGGAAAGGTTATTCTAATATACATACATGCAGCTCGCGTATTAAGAATTTGCTTGCAATTTAGCCGAACGAAACTATTATAATATGGCCATTCGTTGAATGACACATTTCATAATGTATGAGACTCACCCACACAATGTGTAACTACAATACTTCGACATATGTCACTTAGTTTATTATTATCGATTCAAAATTACTGATTAAATGAATTTGTTACATTTTACTCGTTCGATACGCGTTGTATTCAATTTAGTAATTAAACCCGAGTAAGGAATATTAATTACCAATATCCCTTCCCTCCCGCCCAACGTTGTTTATTGAAAAAATAAAGTTAGAGAAAATATAGAGTTGAAATTCTCCCGAGTTTGGCTTTAATAAATACATATCTAACGATGTGAAAGAATTGTGCGGAAGCTTAACGATCTTTAAAACAAATTCAAGCATTTTATGTGACTAAATGAAAGCTTAACTTAATTATTAGATTGGCAATTATTTTCAAGTTTTAAGGCAATCGAAGCCATTAAGTATTGGAATCTATATACTTTGTAAATATCAAACTGCTGTATTTAATTTTGATGCCAATGAGAAAGAAAGCAAAGAAATCACCCATAATAAGTAATACTACTACTAATTAAACATTGTCATTAATCTCACCGATGAATTAATTTATAATAATAATTAAATCAACTCCATTATCTGCGATTAACGTGAAATTACTTCTCGGGTATCATGAGTTACACTCTTACTTATCAAATTTATACGCATTTAATTGTGCTTCTATCCAATATTTAAGCATTTCAACATTTCCAATAAACCATGTCGACATGAATATTACATAAAACAGTCTAATGTTACTATAGTTTTACTATAGGCGATTAAATACTTCGTTGAAAGATTAATATTTAGAATTATAATTACAGATCATTGACTTTTCTATCAACGTTTTAAGATGACAAACGATTATGCCTGATTGTTTACCAGCATAAAGCATTATCCATTGAATTTCATTTAAAGTCAAATTCGCTTATAAAATGCGATATTCAAGTAAATTTTCTCTAAAAAAAAAACAAAAAACCACAAAAAATTAAATGAGTTTCGTGTATCTTTGTCAATAATATACCGATTGAGCATAATTGTAGAAATTTGGATTGTACACCTATTGTATGTCGGGCAGCTGCTACATCACACGATGACGCCTCAATACAATGACTACTATTGCTTTAATTAATCGTGACTAACGAATAGCGCCAATGCAGTGAAATTCATTTACCGAGAATCAATGATACTACAACACATCTATGGCATTATACAGTGCATTGTCGTATGTGACGAGGCAGGTGCTGGCATTACAAGCGCAAATGGCAGAGCTCGTAAGTGCTATTTAGAGAGCAGAGGGAGTCATGGGGAGGAAACGATGTCAAAGTCAGAATTCTAACTCAATAAATGTTATCGCTATCGTGGCATTTGGTCAGAGACGAGGCCACGCTACGGCTATTAAAATATCGGTATCCGATCGTACTGAACAATAACCGTGGCAGTGCTATGAAGAGAACGATGATTAAAATAAAAGTACTAGGATGAGCATGGAGTTCAGTGACCGGTCCTAGGCACTTTCACGCCCGAGCTTGACATTGGCGATGGGACGAGCGCTTACCAACACCGTCTCGTCCCGTACACTTCTTGCCCGCATATTCTCAGCTCGGCCCTCCACCACCTCGTAAAATCTTAGAATAAAGGAAGTCGCGAATGGCGCAATAGCGGTAGAGACTTACCGTGCAACAGTGGAAGGCAAGTTGAAGGAAGGCCGGCGGGGGATCGGCGGCCGCACAGATCTCCGCCACTGCCAGGTAGTCGAGGCCAAAGTTGTCGGATCTCGGGAGCACGTCCGGGTCGGCCGGCACCCTACCGATTAGCTCGCACACGACGATCCCGAATGAGAATACGTCCGACCTGTGATCGTACCACTGACCCTTGAGGCACTCGGGCGACATCCAGTATGGACTCCCCACGGTGCTCAGTCTGTAGCCGGTGCTCGGTTCCGGGATTTTGGCGGCGAGGCCAAAGTCCCCGACTACGGCAGTCAGCTCCTCGTTTGCCTCGTTCCTCTTCACCAGCACGTTCTTGGACGTGAGGTCCCGATGAAAGAGGCCCTTGCTGTGCAGATAGGCCATGCCGCAGGACGTGTCGCGGGCGAGTTTCATGCGCGTTAGGTGCGGTAGGGGTGTATGACGCGACATAATAAGCTGCTCCAGACTGCCGCTGTTTATGTACTCCGTCAGTGCGTGGAGTTGGCCCTCGTGGACGCAGACACCCATGAACCTGGAGACGGAAGGAAAGTAGTGCTAAGTCGGTCGTTTGCCAACGTTCCGCCCTTTTATTTATTGCTCGCTTGGGCTGCCTCCCTCTGTATGGGTTACGAGTTCACAATGTTTTTCATTGTCCACTACACCGACAATTCACACGAACTTTTACGTATCGAATAAATTTGAGGCCATTTTTTATAGACCCGAATGCTAATGATCAAACTAGCCTAAGGAAGTTTTCGATTTATAAAAAAAAAAAAAAAAAAAAAAAAAAAAAAAAAAATAATAATAATAATAATAATAATAATAATAAATTAAATAACATCCGTTCGATAGATATAGACATGAAATAATCATTATTCGAATGGACGTGGCTTAACAACGGTTAAAATAAACAACTTTTTTTCCTAGAGATATCGATATTTGAAAAATTATGCGTAGCGTTGAAGCTTTATAAAGTATAAGACAATAAAATCGGTATATAAATATATATATATATATATATATATATATATATATACACATTTATTTATTAATTTACTTATTTATTCTTTTGATAATAAACTAATTAAGCAATTAAAAATACATTTTTCAAAATATGTTAATTTTATACAACTTTCTCTTATTTTTGAAAGTATCGGTCTCTTATCATTAACCGAGTCTTAATTTTTATGAAGCAGTTTTCTCCATATATTTAAATTCAACTAAAAAATAATTATCTATCTAAAATATATGGTCGAGTAGAAATTAAATAAAAAGTATACAACGGCGTCAATTGATTTTTTATGATTTTCTTTTCATGCGCTTTCCTCGTATTTCGTCTTTCCTTATACATAATTGGAATATTTAATTAAAAACATTATAAATAAATTTGTTTACTGTCTTATATAATATTATCGATAAATACAATGAAGTTTATTAAAATTGTTATTTTAAATGAATTGTGAGTTTGAATTGTTCTTCAAAAATTTATTTAAATGAAATATTTTTTGAATTTGATAAAATTATTGTAAAATCGTAGTTAATTAGCTGAAAGTATTTTAAACCAAATTTGAACTTTGTAATGCATAATCTTTAATTTCAAAATAAATATATTTTTATTAAATGCATTTGCATTTTCAGATTGCATATAGATTATATTATGACGTGTCAATGATTTTTTTTATATTTCCTAATCAACATTCACGAGTTTTGTAAAAACGGATACTAATAATTAATGCAATTATGAATAAGGTCATTAATTCACTTGTTTTTCTTAATTTCAATAATAGCACATAACTAGTTTTACTAAAATAAATATTTTAATTGGATCATTGCGCATTTCAATATTTAAATGTACAGAGCCGTTTCTTTCTGCTATACTTAACTTCATGGACGTTATATTTGGTTTTTTTTTTCTTCACATAACTAATATTATATAAAATAACGTTATAATATTATGGCTTTTTATTTCAGTTAATTTTCTCTTATATTGTATAACGAAACTCATATCTAAGAAAATTATCTTTTCTATATAAATACAAATTACCGATATTTTGCTCTATCTCAACATCTACTCTCTAACTGCATTAAAATACAGTTTTTAGCCACCAACCCCATTCGCAATGTATATAAGGTGTAATTGATAGTGTTCGAATTATTAAAAGCGTTGAAAATAAATTTGCAATCAAAGAGGCTCACTTTAGTGCCATAAACTCCGTTATAATTAAATTACTTAAAACTGTATAATAATACATTAAAAATATTTGTATGTGTTTCTCACATTTATTCGAATCTTATTTCTAAAATTTAGATGATACTGTCGCATATCGAGAATATCGAGATTGTATTGCAAGTATTTTCATCTCGGTCTCATTAATAATTATTTTCGTTTAATAATGTAAAAGTTAATTTATTTAACGAATAAAATCAGATCGATAAATTTACCAAAGGATTAAAAACTTTGCTACACTTGTAATATATATTAAATAGCACCGACACACAGACATCATCTAAACTGAATTCAGTCAACTAATTGATTTTCCTATATAATTAATAATATTTAAACTAAAAGATCCCGTTCAAATGAAAGCAATGCCTGATAATTATCTAATTTAATAAAGTTTCTTATCAATCGAAAGATATCGAAATCGAAGGCCAACAATAAGAGAATACATTGATTATTGTAGCTTAATAGTCCATTTGAACAGCACCGTTATAGCCTTCACTTATGCTAATATTCATCGTAAACATTCGTCTAGAAATAGCACAAAACAGAGAAATGAGACCATATATCTCCGTATTAAATGTCCTTATACTTAATCCGGCATTTTTAACGGACAGCCTGATATTAAAAGAATTCATTATTAATCGGGCGTATAAATATAATTTCTTATCGTCTTCTTAGCATTTCATACTTTTCTAGTGCGCATCGTTGCTGTAATATCGGACTCGAAAGCGCTAATGCAGTAGTAATCAGCTCTTGACTTAACGACATTCTATTTCGAAGCCACAAAGACGATCGAAAGAAACAAAGATATATATATATATATATATATATATATATATATATATATATATAAATTCACAGTAGGAGAGAGAAAGATGTATACGTCACCTCGTAATCCACTTCCGTATAAAGTCCGTAGCCTTCGAGTGACTTTATGGTCGAAACCGAAGGTCTTCGAACCACTTGTGGCCTGTAGAACGAAGCCAAGCATTCCATGCACTTCCAACTTAAACTAATACAAGTACGCTTTTCTTTTAAGTACTTACTTTATTTTATTCTTGTATTTTATTTACGTTTCCTTTCACAAATGGACTTTAATTGTTTACGAGGCCTCGATTAAAGTTTTCATAGTCTTCAAAATGAGTGACATGAACATCGTGATATCTTACACGTACGCATCGTTTCAACAGGGAAAGTTTCAATAATTAAATAGAATTCAATTACTATATCTAATGGTACTTTATTTATTTAATATATATATATATATATATATATATATATATATATATATATATATATATATATAGTATCTTTTTTAGTAAATAGCGTCTGGTGTTCTACTAAATTAAATGTTTCTCAATGTTACTTATTGTATATTACGTAAGTTCTACCGAATACAATAATAAGTAATATTAACAAAGCCTAAATTTTTATTCATAAAAGTTTTAATTTATAAAGATTTTAACTGATGGAATATTATATTCTTTAATACTTTAAATTAATTAAAACATAGTTAAAAAAATTAATTAATTAAAAACAATTTATTATTATTCTTTAAATAAAACGTATACATTTTTTCGTGCATTTTATTAACTGATATGTGATTTGATCTGTCAACTAAAAGTGTAATGTTCCGACGATAAAAAAGGAAGGAATTAATATAAAAAAATGTGTCTGCTCGCAACCGCGAATCGAATCGAATCAGGCTAGCTGCTGAGTTCGATAGTGACATATTCAATAAAATATTTTATAAATAGTAGCTTTACACACAGTAACAAGAGCATGATAGAAACACATAGTTATAAAAATACGATCGAACTAATGTTTTAATGAAATTATTATTTTACATTGACAGAATTATGAATTCACAATTGACCAACTGATTTGATTAAACTTAGAATTATATTAACGAATTATGTATGCATTAATTAAGGGTGATATTTATAATTAAATAACATTCTTTAAAGTATACGTGAAATCTGCAAATAAATCGATTGCAATAAATATAAATAATTGCTAAAAATATTACTATTAATTAAATAATTTATGTTTAATCGATATTTCAAACATTAATAATGAAAGTTATAATATTTGCATTAAATATATATGGTATTTCTAAATTTTATGAAGCAGCAAAAAAATAAAAAATAAAAAAAATTTAACTAAATAAAAAAAGAAAATTTGCAGTAGATGTAAGTAAATATTTTTTTCTATGTTTGATGTAATATTGAGAAAAATATCAAGAAATAATTTCATATCCGAATACTACGTTGAAAATCTAATTAACTTTTCATAAGAAGCTCAATTTTGTATTAGGATACGACTTCAGGAAGTAAACAAATTAATTTCATAATCACGTTTTAAAATATAGAATGTCAAAACAGTATAATAATAGCCTTTCTAAAATATTACTATATTAATTATAATATTAAAACGTTAATTTGAAAGAATTTTATAAGACCCACATATTTAATCTATCGAAATTATAAAAAAAATTTTTTATTAAAAATATTGTTCTTATGCATCTTGATTACTAGTTATTAAACTAAAGAAATAGACAATAGCATCGTATAAAGTATGTAATGTAATTACTCTGGCAATTTGTCTGTCATACTTAAAATTAATTACAATCATTAAATGCGAATGAAAAAGTGGCACAATTTTTATTGCTTCATCTAATCTTGTTAGAAATCGATGCATTAAGATATCAATTTGATGCTCTCACAAAGATTTACAGTGAAACATATTTCGACACATCATACGACAATGCAATTAACAGTATTGCTATATTTTCCATTATTTCACTTATAAATATTATGTATGTAATATTTTAAAAGCAATTACAAGCTTTCTTAATTTTTTTTTTTTCTTATTAATTGACATATTATTGAATTGTAGTAAAATAATGACGTTTATTCGAGCTAAAGTTGGCCAATAATTACTTCTTTCTACATTTATCGATGATAAATATCGGTAATGTTAGAAAGATTTTCATGTATACAATGGAATTGGATCATTGTTCAGCAATTTCGAAATTAGGAATAAAAAAATTGCCGTTAAAATGACTTGCTTTCGGAAAATATAATCTAATTAACTTAAATTTATCACAAGCATATACATTTTTAATTCTTTTTATAGATATTTTTAATTGTAAAATACCAAAGCAATTCTGATTAAAAGCGGATATGTGATATCTATCTTAATATTAAAATATCTTAAATGATGATGCGTACGATATATTTAAAAATAAAATTTCAACAAAAACGATCTCTTTCAAAGCTCACGAAAATCTTTATTTACACAAAATCATTTTTTGCATACATAAGGTCTCCTATACTGGAAAGAAGGTAAAACGAACTCTTGGCTCGATTTCAATGTAACTCGGACATCGACGGAGAATAAAAAAGAATTGGAGGTCGCACGTATGCCCGATAGTTATGGTCATCGAAAAAATGCACTTTATCACGTTTTGATTAATCCAATTTTCCTTCGGTAAATCCAAGTAATTTCTACACGCATGTTTCAAACAGTCCGAAATAATTGATCCAGTGATTTTCTTTGAATCAACTCCGGAGCTGCTGCTCTTTCTCTTTTTTCTTTTCGTGCCTCTTATTTTATTTACACGTCGGCATTGTAACTGCAATGTATTGTTTAATTATACTATACGTTTTTTAAGCACATAAGAAGCAGAGAGTCGAGAGTCGAATTTAAAAGGCGTTGTTTGCGCATCGATTGATCTATTTTACCAAATTCGCCTAAGCGAAAGTTTTCACGCTACATGATATAGTGGACCACTTTCGATTGTTCTGTTTTTATATGTGAAAGCACAATGTTCGTATCAATAGTTAAAAATTATGTTTAATTAAATAGAACCTTTTTTCCTTTTTTTATTTATACGTGGTGAGTTTCCTTATGCTAAATACAGGTAAAAATATGTTTGTTAAAAAGAAAATTAGAAAGCTAGTTTTTTTTAGAGTACATCAGTTGTGCAATTCTCTTATTTAATGTGTTAATTAATAGAAAAATCTTTATATATAATAGAGAATAAAACTTAATATTAAATAAAATCGAACAGATAAATCATTAAAAAAAGAAAAAACTATAGAAATTCTTTTTTTCCAAATCAATAGCATTTTTAATTCTTCGAGCAGAGATATAATAAACTCAATTCAACAATTGAAAATATTCAATTCATAAATTATAATTTAATCTATTTAATTATATTTAATCTATCCAAAAATAACGGTATTGGAATATTTGTATATTTACATTATAAAAATACAAACTTTTTTTTTAATTTTATCAATTGAATAAAGAAATCCAACAATACCCTGAATTCTCAATAACGTACACAGACACAATAATATATCTAATAAGTCGAATTAATTTTAAAAATCAAGTACTATTATTATATTATCATATTATTTTTATATTAATATAATAGATGTTAAAAGAAGAAAAAAAAACGTGATGAATGATAAAAGGATAATTGACCTCGTTGAAATATACTAAATACGATATTATTATATAATGGAGGACATTAATAATCACGCGATGTACGAATAAATATAAATAAATAGGAACACCAAATCCAAGAAATTGATTCAGTCACTCGATTCAATATATCAATATACTTATAGAATTCTTTGAAACGACGAAGAATTATTGGAATTGTTTTTTATTTAAAACAAATTGCCGCATCACTAAATCACATACAATGCAGCTTAATCATGAGAAGTCAAGCCATAAATTATAATTATTTGAGGTAAGTACGTATTGCCAAGAACCCATTGGATTAAAAAGCAAAGCATGAAATGTAATAGACATAATAAGCTGCTATCCAACAAACGACAGAGACTAGATTGCGAATTGCACAAGACGAGACGAACTACTGGCGTCGTGAAAATGTAATCGACGATGATGCTTTCATTCAAATTAAAGTTGTCTCTTGATTTCATGGGGGCTTAACTGATGATCGTGCGACATAGATGATTCAAGAGTGAAAGAGAATATTTTTGCCTTTTCTTAACGATAAGAAAATTTCAAGTATAATCGTATGGTAGAAAAGTTTTAGTTTTAGTTTTACAGGTTAATATAGGTATTGAGATTTTCAATAATTATTTTTTATTAATAAGACACTACATGAATAACATATATATGATGAGAATTTTAAATATTTTGTAAAGGTGAAGTCCAATCAATAAAGTTCTTATTATAACGAAGAACTTAATCCATAAAATGGATTAAAACATGGTTAAGTTAAATGTTAGTTGAATACGGAATTTCGGATTAATAGCTCTTTATATATAATTCTCGCTATAAAAAATATGAATATCGAGCGTATCCGATGTAAAATCAAGATAACGGCAATTATCCGTTTATCCCCTTCTAAATTTTGTGACGGACTGCCTAGTCTACATCATAACTAAAATAACGAAGTTTCGTAATACGGAGGCAAATATCGTCGTTAACGAGACTACGAAATATTAATTAAAAAAAAAAAAAAAAAAAATGCAATAAATTGTCTACTATATTTTTCTCACACAAGTGTTAATAATCTGATTTTCTAAATATACTTATATAAATATAAAAAAAGCTTTTTTTAATAAAATATTTGATATAAAATGATTATTACGGAATATCATTAAATATCAAAGTCAATAAACTTTTTTAACACGATTTTCTCTATAAATAGCAGTGAATATTTTAAATTATAATTTAAATTACTGTTTTTATTTACTATTTCGAGGTGAGAAATACTTGCTTTTATTGTTACAACAAACCTTAATATGTTAGGATGACTGAGTTTGTTCATCAGTTGCACTTCCTTGAGCATGTTCGGTCGATTTGCCGGAAGTTGATTCATTTTGAGAACCATTACTTGACCTGTAACTTTATGAGTGACCTGAAAAATTACAAATGAGAGTTATCGATTAGATAGATACATTCATTATACTATAAGAAAATTTATCAAGAATCTCCTTACTTTTATAATAGTAATCTTTTTTATTTTAAATAATCATTAAAAAAAATTAAATTCATAGTTGACTACAATCCTTATACATTATAGGCTTTTCTTCTAAAATAAAAATAATAATTTATCGATCAAGTATGCGAAGTATGATAATGCAGTCACATCTGCATGTATAACAATGAATAGTAATACGAATAACCTAAATGAGTCGTAAAAAAAAAAATAATAAAAAAAAAAAATAAAAATAATAATATATACTTATTACATTTTAAAAATGCATAATATATAAAGACAAAAAATAATTTTATAAATAAATTGAAATATATATGTAACATGCAGATCATAAAGTTAACATTCGTATTAAACTTCATTTGTCTAAAAAATTATTTTACGTATAATTCATATTTATTGATATCAGATTTCTAATGCATTTATAATGAATTTGGACTTTTGATCAATATTTATTCTCTTGAAAAATAAAAGATATAAAATATTTCTTCGATGAATCATTAAAATTTAAGTCCCTACTAATATATATATACAATGTAATCAAATGAAGAGCTATTCAATCACAGATAAAAGTTATAAAAATATTCTTAGATATATGACAATTAACGGTTAAGCATAAATAAAAAATCTATTCATTTAATGTTGAAGAAATGTACACAATATAATACTATAATTATTAAATTACCTAATTTAATTTAATTTTAAGGAATTTAATACTTTAGTCAATTTAATACTTTAAATATTTTATTTTATTTTTAACTAATGAATTATTAACATATTAGAATATACTAATCGCGAAGAAAGTGAATAATAAATGAAGCAAGTATGTTTTCTTCAAAATATAAGCAAGATTTATAAAATAGAAAAAAAAAGTCATTATATGGCTTATTCTTTCTTATAAGCTTTTAAATGAGTCGGTGGAAGAGAAAAAAAATAAAATGCTTGTCGTGTCGTGCTTAAGAGGTATTTCATTGGTACTTCGTGTATACATTCTAAATATTCATATATGTGAACGAGCGCGTAAGTAAGAGAGAGAAAGAGAGAGAAAGCGAGAATGTGCGCGCACATAAGTGTGAAAAGGTGAGAATATACAGCCACATATTCTCACACATAAAAGATAGTATGTATGACATGAAAAGAAGACAGAAGTGAAAGAGAATGAGAGAGCAAGAAAGATAAAAAGAAAAACTAGTGAAAACCTCTCACGTGTCTGGGATGATGTGAAAGAAACACTAGCTTGATGTGTAACACTCTGGCATCTGGTTGACGATACGATGCTCCTTAGAAATATTTCTTTCTCTTTCCTCTCTCACTCACTCTCTCTCTCTCTCTCTCTCTCTCTCCCTCTCTTGAATATAATTAAGAGGGAAATCGTGAAGGCACGCGACGTCGTGACGTTATATTGCAGCAGAGCAATGAAAGTGCTGTCGCGGAAATCCGTTTTTTTCTTCTTCTTTGAGATATAAAGACTTTTACCATTGTGTTGATGAGGAATAATTTCTCTGGGGTGGGAAGTTAGATTTATTAAAATTTTTTGGTAAATCGCGAAAGTTTATATGAAAATCCTAAGGAATGTACGAATATATTTGTAGAGTTGAGAAAATGCGCATTTCATTGTTATAAATTCACTGGCAACTGTTGGGGTATTATTGAAACTTAGATACACTTATCTAAAGTTACCTTGATCGCCAGAAAAGTTAAATTATTAAAGTTAGATAAGGAGAGTGGAAGAAAAACGGAAACCTTATTATACAAAATATCTGGTTAAGACATTGTTTTACTACAATATATCTTGAGAACAATAACTAAACTGCTTTCTTTACATACACTACTGTATAAAAAGTACTTTCTACTTAATGTAATTTCACATATAACATGACAGCTGAGGTATTTCAAATATCAATAGTTTACGTTGGTTGTATAAATAATATCTATATAAAAATCATACATACGAGGTAAAGAGGATTAGATACAACTTTTATCTTTAGAGAAAACATTCTAAAAATGGAATAATCGATATTTAAACTATCGCCTCTGTGTTTTATCTATGCTTCAAATTGCTGGAGAACTATTTATAAACTTGAAACAGTAACAATTATTACATTGAATATCATTGTTTGATATTATAATATTTAATAAAGCGTTGGAAAAAACTGGAAGAAATTTCATTCATTATAAAAAATTTGTAATTATATTTGCTACCTACGCATATAATATATTTTAAATAAAGATCTTTTATGATAAAAGTCATTCTTGTATATATTGTATATATTGTACTAAAAATGTATTATGATGTTCAAAACGTATTGTTGAAATTGATTTTTTGGCCGTAAAAGAATGAAAGTAGTATTGAGTAGGATATGATCGAGATATAAGTATAAGTAAGCTTTAAAATTATTGTGGAGTAGAGATAGTTAGATGGTTTGTAAGTAAACTTTAAAATTATTATAGAGTATCACATAATTACGTAAATAGTTCGTATTCTATTGTAATAGCGTATTATTATCACACATTAATATTATTATTATAGATTAAAGTTCCGATAAATTTTTCAATGTGTTGCTTAAATCTATAATGTTAATTATATATTATATTGAGGAAAAGATATTCAAATGGACTTGGTATTTTATTCATAAATAGTCATATAATAATGTAAGAGAATGTTGAAAGTTGCTATTGTATTATTAATGAATTGAATCTATGCTTAATGAAATTTTTGACTGTGTGAAAGTTACGAAAACTGTAGACATTTACTGGTTTCATTATCATAAGAATAATACAGCTCGTATTGTAATGTAAGAATACATACAAATTTTTTGCTGATTCATTAATTTTCATTGGTAATTAATAGCTAATTTTTTAATTTATTTCTCGCTATTTTAAAAATTTAGTTGACTTAAAATTTCCCAACACATATGCGTCTTCAAATTTAAACACATAGTATTTAAGATACACGTTGTCATTGGTCAAAAACATTTCTTAATTCATCTAGACTATGTTACAAGTATTTGTTCCCAAACGTTACTTTTATATTATGAGTTGTAATTATATAATAACATACTTGATAAGGGATTATTTGAAATTGAATAGATTGACTATGTAATTATGCATTGCACTAAACATATATATATACAAGCGAAATTCCATATCATTTATAAGCCTATGATTGTATAAAATATTTGTAATTGTATATTTGTAATCGCAATACTATATTAGTTTTTTCGTAATAATTAAAATAATTTGAGTTGAAATGATAAAAAGATAAAAATATAAATAAGCAATAAACTTTCATTACAATTACAGAATTTATAGGTAATTAATAGGTAAATAATACAAATGATACCATTTTTTTTAATCTTGAAAAATCTGTACGAATCGTAAATCTTTGCACAAAAATGCATTCCCTGTCAATCAGATAAACGTTTAATAGACAAGTTTCAAACATGACCTTAATTTAACTTAGAGAAAGAAATTATTGTTAATGAAAGGAGGATAATAATCGATAAAGGGGAAGCAAAAGTGATTGATGTTCTAGACACTTGGAAATTTGTTTGGAAAGCCTCAAAGGAGACAACACACACACACACACACACACACACACACACACACACACACACACACACATGTAGGGAAGGTGAGTAAGAATAAGACGATGTGCAGTAGTTGAGGATTTATTGTTTGGCAGAACTGCAAAAATCTGGGCAGAGGCCAAGCGGTGACGAGGCGGGAGCCGCAACCAATGATCGTGAACAAACAGAAAAGATCGTAATACGCGAATTGCTCGTGACGGAAAAGCAACTTCCTTGGATAGGATGGCTAGATGCTCTCTAGTCAGCGGAATTCCTTGAGCTCGATGTCGATGCTTCGACGACTTGTCCATGCTGACGAATGAGTTGATCGAATCGATCGATACATCGCAGGGTTGAAAGTTAATTTTAGAAAGATCGTAATGTCATTACTGGGAAAAATCGCGCATTACGTTATCTGCTAATTTTTTGCCATTTCGCTCGCCGCTGGAAATTCGACGCACTTTTACCTCGACCAGATAATACAGTCTTTTTAAGGAAACGGATGTAAGAAGTGCTGGCTACTGGCAAAAGAATTTGATCTCGTTGAAAAACGACCACAGTAGTACCTTTCATGCAGGAAGTAAGAGTCTAAGTTACCGCCTGGTCATCGGTGTATAAAATACAAAGCGAGCAAGTAAGTGTTTCTTCCGCATTACTGGTTGAGCACTGGTGAAATTTCTTTAAACTTTAATAAAGTATCGATACTTAATTAACGTCTAGTCATTGATATATATATATATATATATATATATATATATATATATATATAGTGTGACTTAATATTTTTTGCTTTACATTATTGATCGAGCTTTTGAGTACAATTTATGTTAATATTATGATAATGTCTTAATTGTATAAGAATTATGAAGCTTTGATAGTAAGTTTCTTTTTCCATTAACCGGCTACTCGTATTTTATATAATTAACAGCGATACATTGACTTAAACACGTTGACAAATGATTAATATTAGTATAAATGATTTGTACAGTTTAAAATTAAAATTTATAAACGAATGTAAAATTCCTTACATATATACTTTGAAACGCCAAATCAAATTACATGGATATGTACTTTAATGTTTAAGATACCGCGATAAAGTCTGCTCGTAAATTATAATTACGATAGATTTCAAAATCTACGGTAAAAATTAATCTTCTTATAGATTATGATTTATTTAACAATGCTCTCTAATATACAAAACTTAACTTTAAAAACACTATTGTACAACATTTTCTTGAGTTTATAGGTAATATTGTGATTTCTATATTTATAAAAATACAATTTATGCATTACATAAAGTAAAATATTAAAGAAACTGATCGAATAAAATTACATTGCATTATATGTGATATTACATTAGCCTGCTCACTAAACATTTTTATAATATTCAAATTATAATTCAAATGGGCAGTAAAATAATAAAACCTAATGGTAAATTTTATACTATATTTTTTTTTGACTGCGAATGTAATATTTTCGCCATTCCTAGCTTACGTTTTCGTCTTTTACAACTATCTACTAATGAAAAATACTTCAACAATAGAACAAACGAACACGATTCAAGTATATCACACATCTATTAGTCAGTAAAACTATAATGCAGTAAACATTTTCTCTGTAATTTATGAAAGTAAATGTTTTTTCTTTCACGTAATCATAATTTCACGTATAAATGCCAATACGGTAATGATAATTTTTCAAAATTACCACTTATTCGTGTAGGCTAAAATTCGACCGTTATTAAAAAAATTATATTTCAATTCCTTACATCAAAGCCAAGAGCAGCACAAATTTGATCTGTTTTGTGTAATAAAATAACCATTAATATGTGAAAGTGCATGTTTAAATTTTATAAATTTGTGGCATACTAGAAACAATATATGAACGTACATATTTCTTCGTCTGCCATCTCTCTTAATTCGAATATATAGTACTACCTCACGGACATTTATCAGTGCTAAAATTTTTGTCCTTTGCGAGTTAATACACTCGAGGATATTAACCCGAAGGAAATTTATTCATATTTTATGATACTTCTTAACGTAATTTAATCACTAAATTCATTTTACAATTGAGTATGTAATTATTAAAAATAAATTTTTCATTAATAAACGATATATATTGCTTTTTATTTATTTAACTTAATATTTAATTCTAAAATATATAAGAGTAGATAGACTTGTTTAGTTTGATTAAGATACTTTAAAATTATATTTTAATCTAAAAACTTACTGAGAAATTTATTCAACGAAATACTATAACTATTTAGGAGTAAAAAAGCAATAAGACATTAAATTCGGAAATTTAAAATATTTAAAGCATTATGAAAATTTAAAAATATTACAGCAAATTGGCTCCGTAAGCGTTAACATTATCGTATATATGACCGTTAAATGGTAATATTAACATTTAGACCATTTAGATATATAAATGAAACCATAGCTACTGCGAATGAAATTTGAAATGAATATATATATATATATATATATATATGGGTTAGAAACAGACACAACTACATTATCTTATTAAAAAAAAAAAAAAAAAAAAAAAAAAAAAAAAAAAAGTTAATCTCAAAAGAGATACCCTAAGCAACTCGTTGAATATACCTGTGCATTCGTTCATATACATAAACACTTTGTAGTCAACTTCATTCAAAGTAAAGGGAATTTTTTTTCTCAACCTCCTACGATGCTGCTTATGCAGCTTCTCCGTCTAATTGCCTTGCTACTTGTCGCTTTTAATTACAACATGGCTCTTCTCAATAATACGCGCCACTGGTTAACAATCTCGAGCTACCTGATGAGAGGGAATGCCGGATTCTTTTGTATTAGAAACAATATAGTTAGAAGGTACAGACGGGGAGTAAGAGTTAACGAATCATTAAGGCATATAGACTCACTACTTACTTACTTCGACATTCCACTCGGCGATTAATAGCTGGAAACAGTTCTTAACTACTAGATTTTTCAAAAATTTTCATATCCGCTTGCAATGCTGTTATTCCTCACACTCGTTACTGGTATTAGAATTTAATTTGTTTTGAATTCGGAGACTATGTATGTGCCATATTTGGCTTATTCGCTAGGTAAATATTGTGAGAAAATGCAAAACCGAGCGATTTCTTAATAATTGGTTGCCTTCGACGTGCGATGAAAGCGATGTGATTAATATTTCATCATACATTATTATCGGCGCAAATGCGTAATAATTCTGTCTCTTTATAATCTTTAGCATTCGTACGATGATTACGAAAAACTATGAATATTATAAATATCACAATAAAGATCATTAAATAAGTAATAGTGCCTCAAAAATATAACACATCATAATAATAATAATAATAAAGATAAATATATTCTGACTAAGGCTGAATCCAGAAATTTCAAACATTAGTTTGTGTATGAATTATGATACGCATGCCACAAAATGAACGTAAGATAAAACTTTTTTTTAACTTTCAGAAATAAAGTATAAGCAAATAATTTTAACATCGGTATTTCATTATAATATATTATTATCAACTTTCTCTTTTATTTATTGAAAACTGCATCGTCGCTTCTACATCATTGCTTCATATTTCTAGAGTTTGGTATTTTTTATCGGCACAAGTACAAAATTGAAAATATTAAATAATTGCGTTAGCATAGATTTATGTCATTTCGCTGGCATGGAACATTGTATTTCTCACAAACTTAAGATGATCAACGAATTGTTCATTCGATTATTCAAAAAGTTCTCCAAATGTTGTATTAAAGCAACGAGTTCTATAAATAATAAGAAGCACCTATTTGATAATAAAACAATAATATACTCTCGCATTAAACATACTATTCTAAATATGACGAGAGTTAACACGGCACTCAGTCATTTGAGAAAACATGAATTCCACGACTGTCCCCCTCCCGCCCTCCCAAGCTGGCTGGTAAACTCCGGGGATTCCACCAGCACTAATTCTGCGTGCATTCACGCACACCGTGACGGTGAAAGCAGGCACGGTGCCTCGCGTAAAAGGAAGTCGGATAATCGAGTCGGAGATGTTTTCGTACGAAGATCGTCAAATCGAATGAGGATAATGAGAGCGGTGGAGAACTGAGTGTGAGACTATTTAAAGAGAAATAGAGAAAGCATCACGTGCTTACGTCGGAGTCCAAAGTGCAGGATCGAGGATCGCAATTATGCTTAAAGAGATAATTAGGTAGCGAGGATGCATACAAGTCGAACTTAATGTTTGTGATCTGTGTGACATAATTGAAGAATGTTATCTAAGCTGTTCTATTTGTCAAAATTCTTGTCAAAAGTAAGTTTATTTCGTGAAAATATTCGTAATATCTGTATGTTTTTATTTTGTGATCGATCCTTAAATAATAAACATTCAAGAACGCGATTTTATCAAGAATACTTGGCTTTAAGTCTCATGAAATATATTAGACAAGGTTAAATGCAATTTTTAAATCCTATGATTTAGGTGAAATATAAAATTAAATTCCAAATTATATTCGTTAAAATATTAATATATCGAAATATATCGCTTAATAAATGATGCTATGAAATATTAAAATAGTAATTACCGATACATTTATACTACAATATTTTCTCTATTAGTATGTTTTTCTTATAATTATTCAGCTTTTATTGTAACTATTCCAATCGTATTTATAGTTAAATGCAATAAAATAATAATATAGTTAATTTATAAAACGAAAATAAGTAAGTAAATAAAATTTAAAATAGCTCGATAAAATAGATCTAATTCTAACTTTTAATTTTTCATTAAAGTTTTCTTTTAAACAATCAACAATCCGAAAAAAATAAACATGACATTAATTGCAATTCAGCTTTGAATGTCATTTTGATAATTTCATGAATGTAAAAAATTAAACTTGACTAAGAGGATAAAAAAAGATTTTTGTTTACTTCAACTTGGAAAAATAAAAATATGCAAAGAAATTAGAATTATTTTTGATAAATATGTCAATTTTATGAAATTAAAGAATTAACATTAAAATATATCAAAAAATAAAGAAAATAATCGAAGAGAGGGGAGAGAGGCCGAATAAACAAAAGTGAAAGAGAAAGGTAAATCTAGATAACAGACATTAGTCTCTACAACAATGCAATTTCAATTAATTACATATCACACAGGAATATAAAACGCAAATAACTTTTGCTTCTCCAAATTTACTATTCATTATTATATTATTGTGCATTCAGTACTTTGCCGAGTCATTCAATTGAAATTCAATTAAAAAATATATCTTAAATAACACGGTAAATTACCAAACTTTGGATAAAGAAATAAAAAGATTTTCGCAAAATTTGCATATATTTTTTGGTAGCTATTTATGTTCTAAAAATAAATAATACATAAATTTGAATAAATAAAGAATGTAAAACTTCAAGATTGTGTATTCAGGGAAATTGTTTTTATTAACATTGATTTGCCTTCAAAGGATATTAACCTTTTGCTTACATTAATATATTAATATAATTTACTAATAATATAATGAGTATCATTTGAGTCTTCTAATAATCTGCTAAATATGTTGCAAGAAACTTTCCGTAATTATAGATTGGGAAAGTAATAGTTTCACTACTAAACGTCATAAATTAAAAATGAAAACACTGTAACATCTTCATGCCACCATTGAACTTTTTTCTCCCTTTATCTATCCTGAATTTCTAAAACATAAATTTTAATGAACTACAAGATAATTTCCCTCGTAAATTGGTTTTTTTTTCTTTTTCTTAAAAGGATAGCAATTTATAAAAAATTCTTTATCAGTTTTATATTTTGTTACTTATGAAGCATATTTTTTAGAAAGAAAGATTTAAAAAAATAAGATAATAATTTTGATAAAAATATTAACTACAATATATTAATTTAAAATCAAAAGTTGGATATTGTTATTTAACACGAGTTTTAGACGAGAGTTTTTTTAAGTGAGAAATATGGATTAAAAATTATCAGTTAACACATGTTATATGTAATTTGTGAAAAAATCAACTGATGTATTATGCAAAAAATGAAACTATAAAATTTTTTTTTTTGCATATATGATTTTACATATACTTATAAAATATGCGAAAAAAAATCTTTTTACATATATGATTTTACATATACTTATAAAATATGCGAAAAAAAATTATGATATTGGATATTAATTTGATATTACCTAGATATATTGTCTTTTTTATTATGAATATGATTTCTAACCGTTGAGTGTAAATTTCAATATATATATATATATTAAATATTTTTAACAATTTTTATTTACAATAAATGTCATATACATTCGTAATTTTTCTATTAGAATTTGTAATTCAACTTATAATGTACATCATCCTTCATTCGTGCAAATGCAAATGGACAACAATTTGTTTGCTGTTTTTCGAAAGTTTCTCAAAAATAACACACTTTCGAACGATCATGCGTTCACATGTAGATTTATGCTACATTTGTAATTAAACTAGAAAGCGAAAATAAAGTCATCGATTTTTTCATATTATAATAAGTTTAATTAAGCTATTCGCAACTCTAAATACACACATTCTTAATTGAAAGAATGAGAAAAATTTCCGACCCTATTGCTATTTAGCATAAAATAATGTTAAGCATCTGAAACAATACTATTATGTAGGATTAAATTTTATTTTTATTATATTATAATGTTAAATATTGTGTATCTATCTTTATAACTATATATAATATCAATTTATATAATATAAATACAAAAATACAATTTACTTGTACAATATTCAGTATAAACGGTGAATCAAACAAATAAGAAAATATCGTTGCAATATATTTTTAATTAAATATCAATAATTTTTATTGAATGAAATTATAATATATTCAGCAAAAAGAAAAATAGTGTAAAACTTTAAGAAAGTAATTGTTAATAAAATAAAGCAATAATTGGTAACAATTTTTAGAATAAAATTAGGCAATTTTGATGACGAGACTAAACGATATTTCCCAATATATTTTGTAAACAGTTATTATTGTAATAGATTTTATCATAAGCATGATTGTTACTAACATAGATATTTTAAATTACACTACGTCAACTTACATTGCGTCATTTGTTCTAAATAATAATAATATATAATAATCAATTTATAATATAACTCGAACTAAAACTAATAAATTTAATTTTATTTGTTCATAATGTATGATGCTTGAATCGAACATTTTTTTATTGCAATAAATTAATCTATCTAAATTATATCAATAATATCAATATATTGTTTATAAATATTGATAATATTTATTATAATAAATATAGAAAATTAATGAAGATTTCGTTAAACTCTGTTTAACGAGCAATTTCCTAAGATCTTTGGTATTCGTCGATTTACCAGATACGCATTTTTCTAAGAAAAATCTTTATTTCTTGACTTTTGGTATTCTAACAATTTACACCGACTGTTAATAAGGGCGTTTCTAGTACCCTCGGAAACTACGTAACATCAGAATAGGCTTTGGAAAAAAACATTGAAGGAATGCGAGTACACAGCATCGCTCGCACTCAAATATGTTGCTGATAAGTTGTAGCTAAAACTAGTGCCGTTTGTCAGGCTTCAATCTAAGAAACGTCCGTAGCATTCTTTCCTGAATTACTATCTTATTTCTGAGAGATCTTCCGTGTACTTTTAGTGCCGCCTGTGAATTTATGAGGTGCAGGAGCTGCTTTTTTCATGCGAAGCTTAGCCGAAGGATCGGAGATACATACCTGTGCACAATTTCACGACAGATAATAAAGTAGTTTAGCGACTTTTTCCAAAGGAAATAAACGAAATACCAGAGTCAGGTTAAAGTAGCGGAAAAATCGTCGAAGTGTTTTACATGGTTGATTGCACAAAATTATGGAACAACATTTTTTTTTCCTTCTTACGATAGAAGTATTAATATTTTTAAGCAGTAGCTATTAGTAAATGAGCGAAAAGAAAATTTGGCCAAATTACGCAATCGTTTTGCATCTGTTTTACTCAATTTTATTATTTTTTCTTTAACATATTATATTGTCCATTAATATTAAATCAAAAATTGAAATTGGATGATATTATTATCCAGAATAAATTCCATAATAATATTTAATGTCAACCAATATCCTATCGCTCTTCTAATTATAAAATTAATTAATTACCTCTTAATAATAATACATTTTACGCTAGATTTTGTTGCATAATTACAGTGATGTTGAGTAAATTTCCCAAGATAGATTAGTAAATGCATTTTCCTATGCAGATAATTCATATCAATTATAATGAGTTAAATAATGTGTTGTTATATTAGTAATATTGCATTTAATGACTCACTAATGAATGATTCATTAGCATTTTATAACGCATTTAGCTAATTTTTAAAATACTTTGATATATCAAATTAAAATTCAAATGACATTTTATTCATATTATTTTAAGCACAAATAATTATTATATATTTACATGAAACAATATTTATTTTAACTATAAATTTTGAGGTTTCTGTTTAGTAGTTTTAGTATGGTTTTATCATTTCAGATTTAAAATACGCATACCTCGGCATATTTGCATCTATTTTTAATATATAGAGTATACGCGGTAGTTTAAAATAACGTTCTCTTTTCTTTTCTTATTTTTTTTTTTTTTTTTTTATTTCTTTTTTAGGGTTTTTTATTATACAAATTGTTAGATCAATTATTAAAATATTGGAGCAAATAAAATTGCTTGTGTAAGGACGTAATTTTTCTACGTTATATTACAAATGCTATTAACGTACGAATTTATATCGATCATAATGCGTTAATGAACAAAGTTAACGTAAAATTAGCAAACGGAAAAATTATGTTGCTTGATAATCTGATAGATAATAGAAAATTTTCTATTCGAAAAAAATAAGGGACGGATAAAAAAAAGGGGAGGGCAAGTAGGAAATAAATCGAAAAGTTAGAGATAACCTTGGCATACCAACAAGAGAATTACCGGCTAGAGGGTTAACGGTCTCGAAGGTTAGAACACGCTGAACCACTCACAGGTTTCAATTTAACACGCACGCATTTAGAAATTACATCGCAAAGATTTATTTATTGTTAGCTCTCAGTTTCGCTCCCTCTCTTTCATCTTTTTATTATCAACCATCAAGAAAGCTTTAAAATTAATACGGATGAACCAATGCTGCTATCGACTTCATTGCATACAAGTTCACCAAACAAGGTTATACGCTTTTAAGACGACAGTTATATATCTTCTAATGCGAATAACTACAAGAGTATTAATAATACAGCAACTGTAGCAGTTAATCATTAAATAAAATTTATATTTTAGTTCAAATATAAGGTATAGTAACAATTATACAACGTAATTTTTCGGGATTTGATTAATATTCTCAATTAGTATATTTTTATTAAAACGTTGGTCAACTTTTATTCCATTCTATATCTATTCCATATTCTATCACAATTCGTGCAATTTAGAACAACATTGTTGAAAAGAATATATTTTTTGTTTAATATTTATCATTATTGCCATCAATTGTTAAAATGCCATATATTAAACTAATCATCACTCTAGCCTGTTTAAAATAATAATCAGGAAACAGCAGTTTCTAAACATTTTCCAATTTCTATATTATAAGATCATGTTTATTATAATTAACACGAAGGCGATCATATAACGCCTTTAAGAATAATAAGGCATGTTATCACGTAAAAAACGCAAAGTGAACATTTAGGCACAAATAACATACGCTTTTCACGCTTATGTTGCTTATTTTACATTTAAAGAAGATAATTTTTACTCTTGTGTAGGTGCTGTGGATATGAGCGAGTAAAACGGCGCCTCGTAGCGTTTGCCGGAACTCTCTCGTCGTTCGAATACAAGTAAAAAGAAGTCTATCGTCTCATTGTTCGGTACATGATTTATGGCAATGATGTTACATTTGCTTCTACTCTCTCTCTCTCTCTCTCTCTCTCTCTCTCTCTGATGGTTACGCAAAATGATTAAAATTCGTATACACATTGTTTAAACGCTCTGTCTTTACGTACAATAAGCTTACAACTTTCAGAAATTTAGCTTTTTTCAAGAAAACATGCTTTTTCTCTTTTACGTGCATTGCATGAATATCAGCACACAAAAAAAAATGTATTTAACAAAGGCCAGTGATAGATATGAATTATTTACGTTATAATTTTTCAGACGTTGACAATTGCTAAGTTTTATTATGAAAATTGGGGCATAAGTTTAAACAAGGATAATTTAATACCATTCAATGAGTGAAAGTTCACCCTGATAAGGAATAAAATATCTCGTTACGGGAAAAATTACAGAAGAAGGGAAAAGTGAAAATAGGAAATGGAGAAAATAAATGTGACTACTTGTGCGGTTCTCTTATAAAGAAGAAAATACAGTGCGGGCACTCGCGCATTGTACGTCTGTGTATTTTCTAGATTCGAGGCCGATTTTAACGGAACAGCGAATACGACGAGCTGATAATAATTATAGTAATGCATCGCGAGTGTAAAATGAGAACAAACACGAGTTCTTTCAACTCGGAAAAGAGAGAACATCATTATTAGGCGCGCGAAAGAATTTTTTGTTTTATAACGCGTATGTAAATACTTGCGGGCGTATGTATTTTCTTTTCTGCAATTTTGACGTGTTATACCGCTTAATGATTGACATATTGTGCGCAATGCAAATTAATTATCTATAGTAATGTTAGAATTATGTTTAAGGATGTAATTTACTTTCTTTATGACTATTCGTATTAAAACGTTTTCCATATTAGAATTTCATATTATGCGTAATATGGATTATTTAAATTCATATATTTAATGAATTCAAGCGCCTATTTTGTTACGATTTCACTTTAATAATTGATATTAACATTCATTCGCTCGGAGAACATTGTACGCGACATTGATATATCTTACTATAAAAATATTATAAATTTTTTTTTAGATTACAAATATGGTATAAAGCATTTCAAATTATTCGACATAAATAGTTAAAATAGGCTCGACAGACTAAAACTCAAATAACGAAATTTCTTATCTATTTCAATTTTGATAAAACCTATTTCATAAAAAAGAAAAAGGAAATAAATATTATTCACTGCGGAAAAGATTTTTTTTAAGAAGCCGCGTATGAAATATTAAAAATAAATCTTATCCTAGAATAAATTTTTAAAATACGTTAATAATAAAGATGTTTAACGTTAAATAATAAAAAATTATAAATAAAGTTTGTTTATCTTTCTTGCTTTTAATAAATAAGATACTGATAATAAAATTTATTCTATTAACAAACTTCATACTGAATTCCAATTACTATTCACTGTGAGTACGATACGTTTTATTGAATTGAATTGACTATTATTCATTACTTATGCAAATTATGCATGCTATTAATACCTAGGGTATCTCTTTTCAAAGCAAGAAAAATCCGTAATACAATCTGATGTACGGCACACCATGGGCTAAATATTTTTTCATGTAAGAAGAAGATTTACACCGTTATTTCTACGCACTCAGGTGGTGAGAGTAAATGCCACGTTGGAAGATCACGGCGATATGCAACACTCAATATCTCAATTTATCATCTACGAAATACAAATCTAAGAAAATGAACAGGCTAATAATCATTCGCGGATTGCATTTTCATTTAAATATTTTAAGTGCCATGAACAATAAAATTAAGCGCTCCTATTTCCAGAAGTTTGATTGTAATATAATGATTACGCGCAAATAAGAATTATAACATTATTATCATTAGAGTCACTATTGCTATTATTAAGATCAGTCGCCAAGACAATGGAACAGTTAAACTAGACCTTGAACTTAAAAAATATCCGGATACTGATCGATTATTAGTGTATTAAATGCAACTATCAATGCGACGAAACGCGAAACAAAACAATATTATATCATTTAATTGTCGATAAAGTAGATTTTCAATTCCGGATGTAGGAAGTAAACGAGCAACTATGAAATAACAAAGATACTAGCCATTATGTATGAACTAGGTCCATAATTACCCGAATACATTAATAATGAGTGATTAATAAAACTATTGAAATACACCTAAAACAATTTTATTATGTCGAATTATTGAATATTTTTATTTAAGCTTCTTTGCTAACAATTTGCTACAAAAAGAATGTACCTTACGTCTAAATAGATTATATATTGTTTATTAGAGGTATATGCACTTCCAGGTTTGAGCAATCGTAATACTATAATAATAGGTAAAATAATTTTTTTATAAAGTTCTAAATTGAATTTAACTTAAAAATGGATATTTCTTCGAAACGGATATCGTGGAAATTTGTTCTTTTCTCATTACCAAATTTTTAAAAGAAAAAAAATTGTGCTACAAGTTATATACTTTTTTTTCCATTTTGATAGATTTTATTTATTCTTTACAATTTGAAAATTTCTTTTACATTCATGTTAATCACCATATCAATTATCAGAAAATATTCACATAAAATATATAATTAATTATAAATAACTGCATATAAAATATTTTCTACGTACATTACAGTAATCCGATTTATTTTACTTTTTTGAAAATTAAGTGATTTAATTATTTAATAACTGTTAAAAATAAAGAGAAGAATTCAATTATAAAATATTTTTAGAATAGAATAATTAATAAAAATAAGAAATTTTTCATACACAACCATGTATATGAATCTTCGATAAATCATATCATTCATTACGGCACAGAAGCGCATATAATAATTTTTTAAGAAAGAAAAATTGTATCACATGAATTTCACACAGTTTTACCTAATGAGAATTACTATATTTGATTTTAAAACAATAATTACGAGCATTAGAGAAAATTAATGATTGTGACGAACGAATAAATTTAAGAATAAAAGAAAACACTGAAACGTCGAAAACGCTATTACAATTAAATATTGAATATAATTTAGTGACTCGGCTAAAATGATGCGAGTTAGAAATTACGAATACGAAATAATAAATTGTTTATAAGAAAAATACGTAGTCGCTAAGACAGCGCACAAGGTCTATTATTGCATTGAAAATAAAATTTAACAATAATTTATTTATTAGAAAATATCAATTAATTAAAAATTGTATATAAATTTTGTTTATGACAGATAAATAAAATAATATAGTAATTATAAAATAGTTTTTATTTAGTTAGAGTAAAAATTGTAATTGTAGTATGCAATTGATTACAAAGCAAAATCATCTTGTCAAATCGAACGACCTTGTCCTTAGCACTTTCCATGCGGACGATTGTAAAATCTGTGTCGTCATCGGCGTCGTCGTCGTCGTCGTCGTCGTCGTCGTCGTCGTCGTCGTCGTCGTCGTCGTCGTCGTCGTCGTCGTCGTCGTCGTCGTCGTCGTCGTCGTCGTCGTCGTCGTCGTCGTCGTCGTCGTCGTCGTCGTCGTCGTCGTCGTCGTCGTCGTCGTCGTCGTCGTCGTCGTCGTCGTCGTCGTCGTCGTCGTCGTCGTCGTCGTCGTCGTCGTCGTCGTCGTCGTCGTCGTCGTCGTCGTCGTCGTCGTCGTCGTCGTCGTCGTCGTCGTCGTCGTCGTCGTCGTCGTCGTCGTCGTCGTCGTCGTCGTCGTCGTCGTCGTCGTCGTCGTCGTCGTCGTCGTCGTCGTCGTCGTCGTCGTCGTCGTCGTCGTCGTCGTCGTCGTCGTCGTCGTCGTCGTCGTCGTCGTCGTCGTCGTCGTCGTCGTCGTCGTCGTCGTCGTCGTCGTCGTCGTCGTCGTCGTCGTCGTCGTCGTCGTCGTCGTCGTCGTCGTCGTCGTCGTCGTCGTCGTCGTCGTCGTCGTCGTCGTCGTCGTCGTCGTCGTCGTCGTCGTTGTCGACGGTAACAACAGCGTCTATTAAGAGGTCTATGACGAACAATAGAAAAGCCAAACATATTCTCCAAACTGATTTTTTTATTACACAACTATAATAAATTTCCTACTATCTACAACAGTTTTTGCAGTCCTTCGTGTTCTTACGTCAATAACTTCTAAACAGACTATCAGACTACCATTAGTCTCAGACCATAAATTCTCGATTAGATTTAGAATATCCCATGAAGGCTTGAAGTAGCTCTGGTGACACTTAATTCTACAATATAAATACAGAAAGGCATTTTTATTCTGGAGTACACCAAGTCCTGGAATACTAAATGATGAAGCAATTATCTCGACATAACGGCATAAAAAGTAAGACGCAATTTCTCTCGAATCCAAGTACCGAGAGAGTAGTGTTCACTATCACCATCGACTCGAGCGAAGTTTCTACCCGGGATGCGTACAATCGGGAGGAGTGGTGCTCGCGCGAGTCTGATCAAGGGAGAGAAAAAGCTTACGCGAGTAAGGAGAGGTGGAGAGGCTCATTAGAGAGTGGCGCGTGCACTCTATGGCCATCACCGCGTGACCGGCTTTCTTGCTCGTCTCACTCCCAGTCGACGACGACGATTGTACAATCACCCGCGAGGTAATGTCCTGGGCAAGGTCGTTTCCATTTGGATCTGGATGCGCAGTTACGCGATGCTATGCCGACGACGACGACAACGACGACGACAACGACGACGACGATGACGAATCTTTGCCATCGATACCTAAACGAGCTGTTTCATCCGGAACATCGGATCTCCATTATGCAAGAAGATCCTTTAAGGGAAGTTCTTGACCCTCCTCTCCCCCGTCCCTCCTCCACCACCGAGTTAACCAAGCTTTCGACACGTGCTCCCGTCGCGTTTCAGAAATAAATTCCGCTGCGCTCCTTTGTTTTCTCCTTTTTAACGAGTCGGAGAATTAATTGCGATAAACGAGATTGGCATTTGTTTTTACCCGTAGAATCGAAACAAGTACCAAAATACTGGATTTGTTAGCGTTTAATGCCAATTAAAGTGCTCGTGCTTCGCACTTTGTTAGCCTCCTGCTTTTCTTTCGTTTCTCATGTCGAACAATTTTTTGTATATTTTTTAATTGAATTACATTATTAAAGGAGATATCACCGTATAACCTAAGCCCCACTATTCCGTGTTATAAATTAATTATTTACAATTATTATGATTATTAATATTATTATTATTATTATTATTATTATTCAAATACCTAAATACCTAAATACCTAAAAAAAATTTATTTTTAATACAAAATTTTAACGATATTCGTTCTAAACAATAGGAAATTTTAATATTGTATTTTATATTTGAATCAAAAAATGAAGAAAAAAAACATTTAACCAGAAGAATAATCATAAATCACTTATTTTCTCAATTATGACATCAATTTTCAGTAAATATAATACGCCGAGTAATTAATCGACGTATTGAAAATTCTCCTTATGAATAGAATAATTCTTATCAATATTTAATAATTCATTGGCTTCACTATTCTTCATACATAATACTCTGATTGCTGCTTTTCACATATGTAAATGTTTATTAATATATGATGAACACACAAGATAACGCATTTGAAAATTTATACGATGTAATCTGTCATTTGTATAGGAATTTGACTATTATATTATACTTTGGTATAATAATATCGTATAAGAAATTATATAATTTGATTGGACATCCAATCTTTTCTTATATAAGCTTATGTAATCGTTAGAAAAATTTAAGCGATGGGAGAATGATTCTATTCATAATAATAATTGTCATTTGTATATTTAATGAAAATTTCTCTATTTTAAATATTCCTTTAAAATAAAAATTTTTGTGAATAACTGAATTTTAATATACTGATAATAAATAATATATTTAAATATATACAGAAAAATACAACTATTTTTATTACATTTCAAATACATAATATTATTTATAATTGTAGCGATTGTCGAAAATTCTATTGGACAGATAGCTTTTTAAATAATTAAATTAAATAACATTCGGAAAAATTACCGTACCGCATGAAATGTAGATAATATACTAATTTTCCTGATATTATTGTGATAATTCTTGAAATAGATATGAAAATTGCACTTTAGTACTAGATCTATTAGTAAATCCATTCTACATCGATTAATTATATTGCATCAAAGCTCATTTAGGTGAAATAACATAATGATAAAATTTCACTTACGCAAAGCCTAATAATTAATAGTTTGAATAATAATTATTAGTTGGAATATTGCAAATTGAAGTCTTACAAATCAATTGAAGTCTTACATAATTTTATACGAATCCATTTGGAATTTTGATCGAAGAAATAATGTTTGCCTAATCGTCACTTGTATTTATATTATGCTATTATTATTTTTTCCACGTATATATAAATGTCTGCGCATGCGCGCGCGCGCGGCTGTGTGTATGCGTGCGTGTAAATTATATTTTTAATTTATATTTGAAATATTATATGAATCTAATTAAATAATGTAAATTGAATAAGTCATTGAATGAAAATAATTTTATTTTACAATCCGTCTTAAACGTATTGAATTAGCTGTCGGATAACAATATTTTATAGTAATAAATCGAGGATTTAAAAATAGAAATATCTTGTAAAAAATAAATACGTAAAATGTTATTGCAAAACGACGACCTCTCGCCAACAATAATTTCCACGTATAAACCTAAACGTTAGTTTTCTACCTCCGAATGAAATGACACATCTTGAAATTTTTCATTAAAATAAAAATCTTTAGCTATATATATTATATATTTTTTAAGATTAATTAATAGAAAGGAGTATTAGTTATAATAGTATTTAAGTGTAATAGCATAATTTTATAAAATACAAAGGGGAAATTCAAACCATACAAATACAGATTGAAATTATTTATTGATTTATCATGGATGATTTGTATAAATAAATATTTTACCTTATTAATATATTATTATAAAAAATTAATTATACAAATTTTCAAATTAGCAGAGAAAATTTAATTAATGCCATTAACCGAAAATAATAATATTAAAAATTACTAATTTTGTAAGAAATATTCTCGGAAATTTATTTATTCTATTATATCGAATTTTGCTATATCCTTAATTTCATTTGTTCTACTCGTTTTATTAGTCATTACCAATAAGAAATTATTATACATAACTGAATTTAATTTTATTTTAATAGAAATATTTGGGAATTTTAGAGCCAATTTTTATTTAGAAATATGTCTTTTTCTATGTTTGTTATTTTAATTGTATATTTTGTCCATTGAATGAATTTCCAATAAAAGATATTATGACTAATGCTCACCATAAATCAATGTAATATTTTCCATTTGTGTCTTATGAAAGTCATCACATAATTGGCTACATATAAAAAATATAATAATTTATAGACAAATAATTAACAATCACGTTTATTTCAGGAGGAAATGTATACAATATAGATAAATCATAATTAGACTCTAAAAAACATCAAAATGTTATCAATAATATATCAATTTATCAGACTCCTATTCCATATAAACACCTTTCTCACTAAGCAGCTACTATAACTTGTCATATTCACGGATGTTTATTTACTGTGACTAAAAATACAAATGCCTTTTCACAAATAGCCTCAATAGCCCCGACCTTCATGAACGTCTTGAAATCATGACTTGTATTCATATACAAGAGAGCAACATTCTAATGCTAGTGAAATACATGCTCGATCTCTAGCATACTTATGTACCTTCATTTCTATTCGCCAATAATATGTTTATTAACCGCGATAAATATTAAGGATTATCCAAGAACAAATTAAAGATTTTAGGTATATTCAATCATTCGATTACTTATATTTTCAAAAAATCTTATACGAGTTACGAAATGCTTAAACAAGAAGGAATTCTGTCTTTGAGAATTTCATCTGCAAATTGTACTCTATATATTTATAAATATTATTAAAAAAAAAAAAAAAAAAAAAAAAAAAAAAATTTTTAAAATTTTTTTTTTTTTTTTTTTAAAAATTTTTAAAAAAAAAAAAAAAAAAAAAAAAAAAAAAAATGTTTAAACAATTTTCATATTTATTTTAATATACTCGAATTTAGCCAATATTCTGCATATCGTTTGAATCGATGCACTTTTCATGTACAAAAATTCAACCACGAGTAACATGTATCGAAAACACTAATGAGAAAAAAATTGAGTTCGCATGAGAATAGAGAGTGGAATGTAATCTGAAGATCACAGGAAATGTCGATTTACGTAGGAAGAATCATCCTTTCACTCCCTGGCTTGAAAAATTCAATCCAACGATGAACGAACGAGAAGTTTTTATGTGCGTTTCTTTTTCCTCCTCTTCTACAATGACGCGTAATTTTATTGTTTTAGCGCCGAAAGTGCATTTTACTAGTTTCCAATCCAAAAATACACTTTTCGTTATACAATGATAAGAATTATATAGATTTTATATTGTAGTTTATGGTAAGGTAACTTGATGTTTCGCTTAACTAAACATAAAACTATGCAAGTGATGAAAATTGTAATAATGACTTAACAATATTCAGTTAAAGTATTTCATGTACGCTTACTTTGGAAAATTTTCTCTAAGCAAACATTTACGACTTTTGAATATATTTTAACTATTATTAAAATAACTTTTATAATTGAATCGAATAGTTAATATAAATATTGCACTATAATTTAAGTATCACTTTCACATGCAATATTTTTTTATATAATAAAACAAGCATTTTTTTTTCCTGCAAACTATGTATTCAATTTTTCATAATTTGAAATTGCTCAGCAATTATTAAAGGTAAAATAGTTATAAAATAAAAATTTAAAAAATTAAAAAATTAAAAAACATACTGAAAGGAAATTTTTTTAATTTAATGCTCTTGTACAGTCACACAAAATATAAGTTAAGATATTACAGCGCGATCAATTAAAATAATGAATAATAAGTCATTTATTCCATTTTCAACTAATAGAAGTCAATAAGTCAACAACCCTATATACACGACATATAGATTTTTTAAACAATTCATATCAAATTAACTTTATTTTTAAATCTCGAAATAATAATTCGCTTTTATATTTCAAAATTTAGTTCAAAATTTATAGTTATTAAAAATCTTTAAAATATATAAATTATTTTTACTTTACCTGAGTACAGCAAATTTATCAATTTCGCAAACTGGCAACATTTCAGTATTGATTATATATCGACATTTTTCAAACTTTAATATTAAAACGCAGATAATGTAAAAATATAATTAAGTAAAATGAGTCAGAAAAGATATACTAACTAATCAGTATATATTAACTACTTCATAAATATAAACTATTTCTAAGTTAACAATTTTTAATACAATTTTAAAAGTATTTCTAAGTTATTCAAAATTTCGTTTCATACGCGACTGTTTCTTACTTAAATTTAATTATTTTAATTATTGAAATATTTCAAATGAAAATTATTATAGAATATGCGATTTTTGGAATATTATTACAAAGGCAAAAAACCATTCTACATTCTTTAAGAAATATTAGAAGAAGTAACAATGGCATGAAATCGATAACTTTGTTCCAGTCATCTAATTTACTTTTGATTAACGCTATTTAAAAATTCGATAAATTATTAAAATTAATATATGGATATTTTTATTAGATGAAATAAAATCATAAATTAATAACGTAAAAATATATTACATTTTAACGTGTAATAAATTAACGGATTTATTTAGAAGTATTGAAAACGCATCGAGAAAACCTTTCTTACATAATATACGAACCTATTCAATAGAAATGAAAAAGAAAACATCAACGACTTATCGTAGACTCAAAGGACTTAAATCTGAAGCATGAAATTATAGAGGCAACGATTATACCGGTGTAGTGCTTGATATCTTTGAAAATAAACTTCAAAATACAACTAATTTGAATATTAAGCGCACAATGGATGCACGTAAAAGTTTCTTTCACTTGGCATCAGCCAACAATTTTGAAGGATTCGTCACGAGAATTGGCCGGTGATACTTACGGGAAAATGGCGTTGCGCAAGAGCCTTTGGTTGCATAAAAATACATTTTGTCAAAACTCATCTCACGACAGCCATGGAAAATCATGATGCATAACGCAAATGGTTAGCACGCAATGATAATCCGCAATTTGTACTCGCATCTCTTTGTGGCTCAAATTTCATTTGTAGAAAAATCACACGTATAGCAGTCATTTGCGATTAATTCGGAAAAAATGTTAGTATTAGGCTCGAATGTTGTTTATTATGAAAGGAGAATTTATATTCATAGTTATGATTTCTACAGCAAATATTAACGGCAAATCCATTGCTTTATTGCGATGTTTGATGTTTACTTGTCGTTCAGACGTGAAACTGAAATTTGTGAAAGAGGCGTACGCAAAGTCATAAGTTATATTTACTAAAGTAAATTACGAGCTTAAGACGCAGGAAAACACTCATAACAAACTGAACGTAAGTGCAAGGTTGCAATTACAGTATATTGCACTTTCCAATTTTAATTGGAAATTTTTTTGAAAGTTCAAAGTTCTTTTATAACAATAAAAATTTATTAATGTATATAAATTTAAGTAAATTTATATTGGAATATCAAAACAAAAATTAACTTCGTTTAAAAATTTATGGCATCGATTCTTAACGAACATATTTTTATAGAATCATGAGCTTAAGACGAAAAATTCAATTTGAATTAATTTACATCAATTAATTATTAATTACTTACATTTTATTTTTTTTTTTTTTTTAATATATTTATTATATTATATCATATAATATATTTAACCATATATAGTAGATTTGAAGAATATACATTTTTTTTTTTTTTAATATATTTATTATATTATATTATATAATATATTTAACCATATATAGTAGATTTGAAGAATATACATTATTAAATTAGTTCATACTATTTTAATATTCTAAATTATAAATAAATATTTTTTTAATTAATAATATTTTATGTGACTTTCTGGACATGTTTGTAATAATTGTATTTATTCTACTGCATGCTGACTCATAAAAATAATAATAATAAATATATATTGTCCGTATTTATTTAATTATTATATAATATAGTATAATAAATGATTATGAAGGACAAAAGAAAGTATTTATAATATAGATTTTAGCTTAGTCAATATATTTGAATTTATGCGATAAAATTAATAAAAATGTATAAATCTTATGAAAATATTGCTTATACGTAAACTCTTTACGTAACTCAAAAAAGTCAGCTTATAAAATCCCTGGTACTAAAAAGTTTTTCTCAATTGTACTCAAATTTTTGATTGAATAATTTGATCGGAAATATTATTAATTTATTAAAGTTGAATGATGTGCGACGTTTTTTTACATATCGGATCTATTAAATAATAAAATTAATAATATTTATTATTCTCTAATGTTATCTGTGTTTCTTCGCATACATAAAAAATAGAAGAAGATTTTTATCATCGTTATCATATCAAATACTTCTGTAGAAGAAACAAAATTTTTATAATTTCTTTTTTAAGTAAGTTAATCACCACCAGACATTTATAAAATGTAATATACTTATTGACTCACGAGTATGCGGTTCAATTTTCCATGTACAAGTTTTGCGTAGGATTGCACATTAGATTAGTGCACGTGAATGAATGAATGGGACAACGATCATATTACATCCTCAATAATTTCTCGTTTCTCCCTTGAAGCATCTTCATGCTTAATCTTTTGTTTTCGTTTTCTCCGATTATGGGTGAATGAATATCAGGGCTACACGAGTGCCCTGGAGCTTTTTCATCAGAGCATCGCAAATAGAACGCGTAGGCTGATGGCTCGACGCGACTCCATTTCTTCTCATTTTTTTTTTCTGGCCTCTTTGTATGCATACATATTGTATTCACTCATTGGTTGAGTATGGTATATGCGTTGGGCAACAATCGCCTATATGTCTTATCAGTGTCGGGAACATTGAAAAATACGTAATCGATTGATCTTCTATTTTATAGGATTTAGTAATGTTGCAAATTGCATTTAAATATAGTTTAAGCGCATTTAATATTTTTAACAGATTATTCGGCAATTTGCTATTTTTATTTTAGTTGCAAATTTTGTTTCAATTCCATATAACGAAATTATCACTATATTAAAATACTATTTTATTGAAGATATATTTACATGTGAGGACTATTACAAATTGTAGCATTGTTAGGCATTGTAATTGTGGCTAAAATAAAATTCGAATTAGATTACAGGAAAGCTATAATTTATACATCTGTACATGCATTAACTTTGTATAAGTTTTTCACCTTCAAGCGACTTTAATAGTGGTTTCGATAAGCAACCGGTCTATCTTTAATTTGTTCTGAAATCCATCCATATTATCCGCTCAGTATTGACGCCACATTATTGATGTTGAAGTTAATTCATATTTATATCATTATTAAATTTAATTAAGTTCAGTAAACCTGCCACCCACTTTTTCTTCTTTAAAAAACATTTTAAAAATTATGTTTTTAGTTGTCGAACAACTAGCTTGTGTTATAATTATAATGTGGATTCATAGTCACATAGTCTCGCATTTATTTCAACTTTTGCACTTACACGACTATATTAGATGAATTTGATAAAAAATAAAAAAAGTGCAAAGTATTACAGCCGCTTATATAAATTCTCAACAATTTCTCTTTTATCGAATAGGTTCTCCTTACCAATAAGACTGTGGATAAATTTATTAGAAATGTTTTAAACACATTAATTCTTTTCCACTAAATGAAATTATAGGAATAAAAATACACTGACAAAAATAAAACTATTGTTTTCTAACTTACATTTGTAAACAAGTTCGTATTAATGTTATTACAATATTGTTATCTAACTCTGCCGTCTATCATTCAATAAGCTTTATTTATTCAACTATACGTTCAAAGAATCAAAAGTCTTGAAGAAACTATTGATTATTGCTGATGGTTATAAAGAAAGTGGAAAAATAGCAAATCACATATTTTCAATCTCCAATTATAAAAACAAATATTTTAATTTGAATTTGTATCTAATCGGCAAACTTAATACAATCACTCATTGGCAGTGCTCTGAAGAAGAAAACAATGGCATTGGTAACGTGCTTAGGTGAACTGTTGTCGATGCTCGAAAAGAGAAATCGCCAAGGACCGATCAAGGATAAAAAAAAAAAAAAAAAATAAGGCGCGTATTACGCTTCCGCAACGTGTACTGACTACAATCAAAAATAAGATGTGCCGCTCCTCATTTTCAAGCAATGGAGGCTTTCGAGACACTCAAGGTCGGCCCAAGGACTGACCCAACGCGATTGGCTCTTGAATATATTTGAGTATACATTATGCTCCATTAACTAAAATTGCAGAAATTTTTTTACCATTTTTTCAGCCAAACGATAGAGTTTCGAGCATTTCATTTGTTGGTTTGTCCTTTTTAAATATGCATGAAAACCGTACATCGAATGTCAATAAAAAAATTGCTCAATTCGCGCCAGAATGATATTGTCACGTGACATTTTTATTATAACTCAATTTGATTTATCACGACAAGCAAAAATGTCATGAAAACTCGTTCTTTTTAAATTTACGAGCATTATTTATGTAAAAAATCTTTATCGATTGAATCTCAAGAAGAAAGCGACAACATCATCATATCATCGTAGAACGAAATACTTTAATTTTTACCAGAATTTTAAGATACAGACCTAACTCTGATTTGAATCTATTTCATAATGTTTTTTTTATTTCTATTTATTTTTAAATTAAATAATTTCTATGCGTCTGCTTTAAATCTTAGTAACTATAGTGAATAATTAATTGAGTATTTATCATTAATATACATCAATTTTGTATAAAATAAAGGTTAAATAAATTTAGAAAATGTAATACTATGAAAGAGGTCAGACTATTTATCTATTATAACAAATTATTAATGATAAATTAATTATTTATCTTTTGATTTTACGTAAATACTTATTTTTTACTTATAGCTCGTAGATTCGCCGATGAAAAAAATATAAAATTTAATATTTTCCAAACATTTAACTGAAATTTAGCAATTTTAAAGTAAGCAGCTATTGTCAAACAAATTATAATTTCAAAGACTGGTCAACGTTGAATAAATAAAAGTCAAATACACGCGCACATCAGTGGGAAAATTACGGGCCACAGTCAGTTGGCAGATTACAAATTGCATACAAGTTGGATGTTTGCACCGTTGGAATGTAATGACCAAGTGTTATAACAAGTTTTCCTCAAAGCGATGCGCGCATTATGAATTTGTTGGCTAAGTGTATTATCCGATGGCCCAACTTAAGTGATTTAAGGTTTTAATGCGTAATACAAAGTATAACTACATCGAAGCATAATTATCCAAAATCCAAAACTGTATGAATTAGTTCTTAACAAACGATTACGTGTTAAAATTTTAATTATAAAGCTAATGAATGCTTCAAATCATCTTCACATTGTCACTAGCGTGTTTCATAAAATTTCATAAGACCATAGTAACGATATTTAGTCGATCTCGTACGCGATAATGTCAGTGTAATCGGATTGTCTGCAACTATTTTCTATGTAACTGTTGGAAAGCTCATCATCCACGTCAGTTCCTTAGCTTAATCCGAATTGTTACACAAGTAAAATCTTTATTACATCTCCCATTACCGAAGCTATAAGTATGCTCAAATTTAAAATAATGTTATGTTTTTAGTAATAATTACTGATAGGGAAAATGAAGATGTATTTGAATAAAATTAATCATACTTGAATAAGAATATTTTTCTATTGTGGTCGTATAATATTTTGCAGAAAAAATTTCAATGCTTTATATTTATATTGATGCAACAAATATTATTAATAAATGAGTCATTTAATCGAAACATCTTAGTATAAAATTATAAATTTAAATTAATAATTCGCTTACATATAAATCGCATTATCTATTGATATATTAAATACATTTAATAATTCAAAGTTTGAATTTCATTTGGAGTTACGTACAACCTCAAGATTACGCTATCATCGAAAAATCGGATGCTCACACGATTATTATGACGTATTAGCCCACGAATATATTCTCTATAAATATACTTATATTTTTTCTAATGTACGTGTATTATATATTGACTATAAATAAATATATAAATATTTTGTTATGCAACAAATACAGTATGCGCGTGAGAATACGAAAACTTTAAAGAAAATTTTTAGACTTTTTATTAGATAAGATATTTAATTAAATATTTGTTTCAATACAAGAGATAAATACATACTTATAATAAGTACTTATACTGGCCTAGAATTTTAAGAGAATTGGCGTGTGTAAACTACCCACTACATAAAATGTGTATTTTAAGTAATTTTCATACATTCGCCATGATAGTTCGATAAATGTAAAAGATATTAATTAATTATTATTAATATTATTTTATTACGTAAAATATTAATATATTGTAAAAATATGATAATATTATGTTCGTTTTATGTAATAAAATTTTTTAATTAATATTACAATCAAATAAGTTTTTCAAAATTCCATGAATTGTACCTGAATTAAATGACGATTATCATTTATATATAAAATTTTTTTCTATTAATACAAATTAATATTTACTCAATAAAAAATAGCATAAACTTTAAAATAATTAATCCTTTTTAAGCTAAAAATTTTAATAATTTTTTTTTGTTTAATTTAAATGCAAAGTTATTTAGTCCAAAATTACAATTGCAAAATTATATATTTATTATGTAAAAAGAGAAGTTAGTAAATTAATTATAAAATGTAAAAGAAATAGTAAGTAAAATGTTGAAGTTTAAAAAACATGTTTCGTAATCAAATGAAACGTCATCATGAGTATTTTTTAAAGATTTGAAATCCAAAAAAAATTTTTTGCTAAATCCGTTTTATTTGTATAATAAAATTTATCAAATACTTTTATTCAACTTATGCAAAGTAAAAGTTCATGAAAAAATTTAATAAATATATTTTACAAAATAATATAACATCAGCTTAATACTTATACAAATGATCCTACGCAACAAACTGATACAATTTATAACATAATTATTCAAATATGAATATTTAAAATATTATCACGAATATAATAAAAATAATACACTTAAGACAACTTTTTTTAATGCATTCTTTATGATTATTATATTCTTTTAATCTTAAGATAAAAATACGTCATAATAAATTACATGCCTATATATACATGATAATGAAAGGAAAAGATAAAGTATGTTTAAATAATACAATATTTGAAATATTATTATATTTATGAATCTTCATGAGTAAACGTGAGCTATACACAAGTCGCGCATCACACATTTGTACGTTTGTATAAAGTATAATAAAAATTATCGTCGTTTAATGCAGTTTTACAATAAAATTTACTTTTACAATAAAAACTGTGAAGAAAAGCCGTAAACAAATACCATATGCACATCAGAAAAGGGCCTCGACCTAGATTGAATAGCATCGCATATTTTTGCTTCTTGCTAAAAGCGCGAGCACTGGCGAAATTTTCCCAAGATCGACGCATCTATGTTTAGATGAGCGTGAGACAGTGAATTTTCACTTAATGCTTTCACATGAATTTCGATACTTCGTTGATTTATTTTTATCTGCATTCTAAAAGAAGTAATTGAGATTGACAGATTTTAAAGATAAATGAAAATTTCAGTCATTTCACTTAAATTAATTTTGTTAAAAATATTTATTATTAATATTTTATTCCAATTTATGAAAAATTATAAAAAATAAATACTATACGGATTTGTTTGAAGTTATAACAAGCGCAATTTTATTCAACTTACTTATTTCTATAAATTATTAATCATTACATTTAAGCGTATTTACTCTTAATATAGATGCATGCATACATAGATTAATATCATATTTGTGCCAAATTTAAGTTGATTTCTCAATTTACATATTAAAAATACCTCTAATATTCATACAATATTATACAACCTTGATGCAGCATCTAATATTGCATATTATCTAATAATTTCTGTTTAATTTCTAATTTTTAAAAATAATTTAATGCTATGAAAGTGCAAAATTTTAAAAACCATACTATTCACGTTAATAATATAGAGCTAAGCATTCGATTTTTTGGATTAGTAGCTCATGTATGAGACTATGCACTTACCTTTTTATGCGTGCGTACTGAGAATAATCTAGTTTTCTTAAATATTAAATAAAATTATTTTAACTATAAAAAAAATAAGAAAATATAAAATTTCAATATAATAACATATAACGCTTATTTATATTTAAAAATATAAAAAATAATTTCCAACATAATTATAAATATTTTATTTAATAAGTATAATCTACTTTTCATATTTTTATAAATAAGACTATATTATTAAAAAATTGTAATACTAAATATTAATTTTTTTTTTCTAATTTATACAAATAAAATTCGACACGTTCAATTGCAATTACACTTTCGATTAAGATACACAAATGTAATTTTCTGTAGGTAATGCAATCTTGTTTGATTTGTGATGCACATATACACATGGCTGCAACTTCTGTCAAACTCTACTCTAAATATAATCAAACAAATGTTTAACTCAATTACGCGAATGTGCATTTTTTATAAATAAATTCGCTTGCAGTATAGAATTAGAAAAGGTAAAGCACCTTTCATGCGATATAATAAATCTTATAGATTTTATTGTGATAAGAATTTATACTTTTTTCCTTCGTTATATAAAAAAAATGAAGTCAAAAGTTATGCATATATTTTAATTATTTACTTTCATTGTAATATTTTCTCATAAATTAAATTTATGAAGTCTAAATTTTTCGTTTATATAAGCAAATATTTTATTTCCTTGTGATGAAAAACAATTTCTTCAAATTTTAGAACTTGTGGAAAAGTGTTATATTATTTAAGTGCATGATAATCCGATTAACTCGTTTCATCTTTTTTAGTTAATTTTAAAACATAATCAAATATCACGCAAACACAGCATAAATTCACTTTAAAAATTTAAATTATATAGTTTATTCACGAAAACATGAGTATACGAATTAGTTTCTATTTTTTTTTTATACATGCATGTTCTGAAAATATTACGGGCGTTCGCATTTCCTCGTTTCGATTGTAGTTTCGTCATCCCGAGCCTCTTCGTTCGCCGAAAAATTCTAAGAATAATCGCTTAATTACGTTTCCAAATTTAAATAAAATTTATTTGTATTTGAGACTGTGTATTAAACTACTCTTTAAATGTTTGAAAAATATACGATTTCCAAACATGTTTGCTTTAAGGGCACTTTTTTTTAACTTTTATACAGTGAATAAATTTGTAATATAAAGAGTATTTTTCATATTTTTATTCAAATATTAAAATAAATAAAAATAGTAAGGTATCATTTTTCAATTTTTTTTCTTTGCATATACGAATATAATATTAAATAACTTTTAAATGTATATATTTTGGAAATTTACAGTAATTTATTCTGAAAAATAATGAACTTTCAATGAATCACAAAATACAAAATTATTTATAAATATTTTGAAAATTTAATATTTAAATCATGTCTTATCATATGAAAAGGTTTATATTTTAATATTAAGGATATTTTAAAAAAATTATTAAAAATTAAATAATGTTTTAATTGCAAGTGACTTTTACACCACACATATATATTTTTCAAGACACTAGTATTTTCAATATAGATGTTTACATTGGTTTTAAATATTTTTTAATAATTATAACGATGAAAATGTATATAGTTAGATTTATTAATTATAAAATTTGTTACTTTGTATCTATATTTTGGTATATAATAATAGAATTTATCTAAAATTTAATATAGAAAAATGCATAACTACTAAGATGAAATATTAAGAGAATTTGACTGAATAAACTATCACAGTAATAACATTTCAAATATCGTAAAAGATTAAAGTTGACAGGTGACATGTTTTTCAACGCCTCCGAAGTATGCCTACAAAATTCCAAATCCATGCACCTCGGATATGTGCATCGATTTGTCAATCTCATTTACTCTGGACAAGATTTTCCTCGAAAATAGGTGCGCAGTAATGAGATTTAGTCTTTGAAAGAGCATCATTTACGTAATACACAAGTAGCGCCATTGTAAAATGAAGTAATGCGTCGGAAAGGAAAAACGAGGGAACGTTTAGTCGTTCCACAAACGACAATGCAATTTTACGTTGCCAGCGTTTGTTTGTTTCTTTTTTTTTTTTTTTTTTTTTTTTTTTTTCTGAGGACAAGAATCAAATAGAATAAATTGTGAAATTCCGTTTATCTAGTAGAAATATAAGCACGGGCACAAAAATTAAATAATAATAACCTACACAAAGAGTAATTTACCCTGGAACGAGAGGTACTTTAAAATTACTCTCTGAAATGTTATTACGAAAAAAACAATTTTTTTTAAATATTTTACACGGTAATTATAACATACATTAGTGGTTTCATATTTTTAATTTATGTTTGACACAAATTATAAAAATATTAAGTATTTTAAAGATCATTTGTATATAATCAAGTTTAAAATGTTATATTGTACTATAAATACGTTACTCTGTGTTATGTTATATACGTAAAATAGATAAGAATGTACGGGATTTTAAAATTTAACTCACAAGTGTTGTAAATTATAACTTAATATTATCATTAAAATAATATTTTATTTAGTATCATTTTCAATTATTTTACAATTATTTATTTACAATTCTACAAGTAATTGTATAATTTTCGATGTTAGTCGAATCAATGCTTCATTATGCCAAAACATAATTAATTTAAACAATAACTGATGTATGAAGTAAAGTATAACATATGATTACGATATAAACAGACAATTGTTTAACACTATTTTTATTCTTCATTTATGACAAAGTATTTATCACAAAGTTTTTTTCCTTTCTTTCGATAAATTAATAATTTTTTTTTTAATAGTTTTACACAAATTTCGTTCGATTAATTTTTCTATAATAATTCAAATTATAGTACTAAATCAATAACAAAATAAGAAAAATAGAAACGATACTGAAATACGTATATCAGAAGACCTTTTAATTTAATTATATTTTAATAGATCGATAGATCAATAGATCAATCAATAAAGTAATTACAATAAGGCTATATAAAAAGAATTTGAAATTACAATTAGTCTTTCAATTAAATTTTTTGTTTTAATTTATTATGCTGCTCAAAGGAAAGTAAGTAAATTTACATTTAAAAATTAATCTGTATCTTTATTTATTATTTTAAATATATTATTAAATAAGAAAGTCAAAATGACGTAATAAAATTTCTATATGCAATGTAAATCTATTTACATGTAAAGTGTGATAAAAAATCTACTTGCAATACAATGAATCGAAGCTTAACGATATTTGTATATAGTAGATTTAAAATATTCAGTTACTTAAAACACTTAATAAATAATAGAGTTTGAAAATGTATGCATATTTCGTAACCATTTCAAATGAAAATGTAATATAAAATATAAATATCTTGATATTCCTTATTTTATGACGTATTCAATATAGTTCAATTCATCTTACCTATATGTAAATGATTATTTATGAAATAAAGTATAATCGAAATCTTAAAATTATTATTATTATTATTATTATTATTATTATTAGTCAAAATGAAAGTATCTAAATTTCTCAGTTTGTCAAGAGAAATTATAAACTTGAGGTCTTGACATCTTTCATGCTGTTAAAATTACTGATAAGATTGTAGAAACCATGCGCTGACTTAAAATACGTATTACGATTAATTTGAATATATGTTGTTTGAAATAAGAAATAATAATAACCGGAGAGAAAAGAAATTGTTGCTAAAAGTATTTTTTTCAATTACATGGAAAAAAGGGATATATCTATCTGAATCCGATTATTACTTTGCTTTCTCAAATATTTATTAATACCGGTAAAAAAAAAACTCGAATATTTATAAATGAAATCCGCAACTAAATATAATATCATAAACTATGAGGGATTAAAGTGTAATTGTTGTTAATTAATCTGTGAAAGTAGTTTCGATTGATCTAACTAAATATTTCTTAATCTGAGACGAATGCATTACAATACGATTATAAATTGACTGTATTGCAATTAAATGAAACCGAGTATTGTAAATAAAGATATAGAAAGATAGAGGAATATCGAATTAAATAAAATATTGTCCCACTATATTTATAAAATAATATGGAAAGTAAAGGATAATTGGCATTAAAGTTGTAGATATTTTCAAAAAATTTGTCCATATTTTCACGACGTGTATATTTGTTGAAACATTATAGAGCTGTTTTTTCCAGTTGAATGATCTTGTTCGATGACATTCTCTCCAAATGAGAAGATTACAACCTCGAGTAACAATAGAACAAAGTGACGGAGAAATTTGTCGTCCGAAAGCAAATTGAAAAACAAACGACTGAAGTAAAGCAATAAATCTATCCTTTAGCTGTTTCTGTTTTATAATGATAATTAAATAGAACTTAATTAATCATAAATTAAAGCATGTATTATAATTGTATTATAACTTAATATATAATGCAAAATGTTAAATAAAGTACAATAAATTGTATTTAGATATTAATAAATGTAATAAAAATGGTAAGCGCATGATTCATCCAGGAAACCAACAAGCTTGCTGTGCATATAAATGAAGATGCATTTAAAGGAACTTACAAAATAAATTTTTCTAAAAGTTCCTACAAATTTTAGATTTTTAAGTTTTCGTTTTTAGAGATATTAATAAAATATATATTTATTGTATGTACATTATTCGTGCATAGTATAATCTTAAATTTTTCCAAATTATAATTTCTTTTACATTAAGAAACGAAATTAATATATTCAATTACAAAACTAATTAACATAATTGTTAATTTATAAAAGTTAAAGAAAATAATAATTTATTTATGATTTTTCATTATTTATTTTTTTTTAACTGCTTAATTATTGATTGGCTTTATTTCAAATTATTAAGTCCATAATCCCAATGTAACGTATATGTGCATAATGATACATTTATTAACAAATAATAATAATAATAATAATAATAATAATAATAATAATAATGATAATAATATAGTGAATATGATAATTAAAAAAAAATTAATATTAAGTTGTAGATACAATGGTATTGCCAATATAATGATATCATTATGTTTTTATACCCATTTGCTATACTTTAAAAAAAATACTCCATAATTATACACCATAAGATAATAAAATTATCCGATTCAATTATCTTATTTAGTTATGCAGTTTAGTTCGTTTCAACATAAAAACAATCATTTCTAACAGTTATTTATAAAAAAAAATTTAATAAAAAAAAAAATAAAAAAAAAACATTCATTTATTGTCCTATACGTAAAAATTAAAATAAAACTATAAACATCGTGATGTGAGTCGACAATTAAAATAAAAAAAGGTCTTTCTACACGTAATGTACGCGTAAGGCCTACTGTTTAATACACAAAAAAAAAAAAAAAACAAAAAAAAAATTGTGTGCCCCCTTCCATTTCAAACGATAAATCGACGGATCTTAGCGACGTGCTATGTATGCACAATACACTGCCCTTCCTTCATTATCGTAAAAATTACTAAAAGGAACGTGACGGATGAGGCCCTACATGATGTTAAACAATGGTAATGCTAATGTGTGCAATAATATCATTTTAAGAACTTTAACCTATGAAGCTAATTAGGAAATTATGCTTCATACGACTCTTAAAGCATTTGTAAAATTGATATAAGGATATCATTAAACTAGAAAGTATAAATATAAATTTATAAATAGCACAGCGAAGAGTTTTATTTTAAACCCATGCTAATTTAAATGCTAACTATAAAAATTTAAAGAATTAAATTCCACTTACTATTATGTTCACAATTAAACAAGTTAAATACTTTTCTTTTGAGCATTATTGAATCGACTGATTAATATTCAAGCATCGTCTTGAGTAGTTCTTCTTTATTTAGCTTATCCAACAGATTTTATATTCGTTAATTTAAAATGAGAATATGAATGTCAATAAAAGATAAATGTTGGATTAATGATTTTGTAAGGGAATTTAAGATTTTTATGACCATACAATGTTAATGTAAAAATAGTAGTGCTTATGTTTAATTAAGTTAATTATTAATATAACCAATTAAATTTAAATAAATTTATTCGCTTAAGATTATTTATAAGGTCATTTAAAAATTTAATACACAAACCTTGAAGACCTCTGAAAAGAAGCCAGCACCAATTTTCTCAAGGTGGAAGTCATCGAGCCGATTCAAGGATGCAACGGCATGCCTAAGTGCTTGACAAGAAGCACCTGTTCGCCTTTTGTCCTGCATACAATCTCCAGCATGAGGATTAAAACTAGAAAAGTTATTATCGAGCTCTGTGGGCTTCCATGTGTCTTTACACTTTTCGCGATCCTTGTAACTTCTAGGTGACGATTGAAGCTCCGTTGGCATATTTTCCTTGTCATCGTATTTGCCATCTTTGGATGGTGTAGAGGTAGTAAAGTCCTGAGCTTCGTTAACTTGGGACTTCTGATTAATTACTAATGGCTCTAATCTAGAATTTGGAAGCATAGATGCATCTAGTTCGTCCACATCTTCGTTACTCGTTCTTCTCGCCTGATCCCTGCCAATTATTTTGTTTGCATCGACAGCTTGCGAGTCTCTGGTAGATGACAATGATTTTTTGGTACACTTTATCACTTCCCGATGATGACGATTAGTTATGAATTCAACGTTAGAGTTGCGTAATTCATAACTATTGGGGGATTTGGAAGCACTGTTGTTGGAAGTTCTCGATGCACCAGAATAACCAAGATTGGAGGAACACTTATAACCGACAGAGTTAGCCATGGAATTCACAGAACTTTTGCAACGCTGAATTTCTACGAAAGGATTCACAGCCTCTGTCCTGCAGCATCTTGCGACCTCGGATGGTTGCACATTGCAAGGAATTTCTGAGATGATGGAGGTACTATTGTTTTTGGCCCTCCATAATTTGGCTTTATCGTCGGAGGTAGCTGTTGTGCCATCCTTGGCAGCAAAGCAGGACAGGCACGATCCAGCTGGTTTTATGCAAGCCTTAGGCGATCCAGGAATATTCGGCGCAGGTACTTTTCCAAACATCTTAAAGCCAAGACCTTATTTGCCCACAAGAACGGAGCTCCAATGCAGGACTAGCAAGACCCGCATCTCGATCTGCGTTTTGCTTGAGAAAATTTTACTATTAATTCACATAAAGTTATGCGATTTCATACTTCACTATTTGGCAGTGCAAATAATTTCACCGATCTCAACAGCTACTTAAGCGTAGAGCGGAAGAACTTAAACCGACCGAGCCTCGCACGCAGCTATCGCTCTTTTGGCACCTCTGCAAATATTTCTAAGCTTCGCAGGGTGTGGAACGACTCTCATCTCACATTCGTAGAAAACGCTTGAAATTCTTCGATCAACGTATGCAATAGGAATAATCCAGCCCAGCCATCTCGGAATCTCGCAGTCGCGAAAGTACAGCGAGCATGACCAGCAAAAAGGAGTCGCTGTCACTTTTGGTAAACAAAAGCTTACGCTACACTTTAAAACCGTTAGAAATAATTAACGAGGCACAGACGGATGGGATTCGCCTAGGCGATGTCTCACCAAGGATAATAGAACAGTATTGTTCTGCCTGTTTACAAAACACGAACTCGCGCACAGTCGGTTTCATTTATTTTTTCATTTATTTGGAAGAATAGGATGGAGAGACGGAGCGAGACTAAGCGAGACGGAGAGAGACGGCGAGACGGCGTGGCTGAGTAAGGGAGGAACGGACGAAGGGACCTATGTGTACTACGTATGTACACACACGCGAGCGTACACATAGGCATATACGCGAAGGGATTGATAAGATTGTAGAAGGGAGGAGGGTGAGAGGGAGGGGAGAAAGAAAGAGAACGAGAAAGAGAAAGAGAGAGAGAGAGAGAGAGAGAGAGAGAGACAGACAGACAGACAAGAGTGCTCAAGATAGGGAACGGGCGCGCGGATGTTTCTTCGACGGGTGGCGTTTCACCAATCGAGCGAAAAGTCGAAATTAATGTGCGACGGCAATTCTATGCGCCGCGACTCGATGCGTCAATGAGCGTATTCACACATTCACCACGGCAACACCAGACAGCAGTCATTACAAGAGTGAGATGCTGCTGACTGATCCCTCCTGACCGCTCGATGCTTACTCTTCGCTGCACTGCTCCTACTACTACTGTTGCTGCTGCTGGTGCTGCTGCTGCTGCCTTACCTCACTACTCACTTGCCTGGCTTGCCTGACACAAGCGGCCACCCATAGCGCGTGTAGCTATCAACATGGCGGACGACGTGTTTCGCTCACCCACTCCTCAAGCCCAATCCACAGCGAGAGTCGCGCTCGGTCCGGCTTTCTTAAGTCTTTTCAAAATTGCCGTTGTATATCGTCGAATAATATTGTCGGTGTATCCTCCACTTTTTAAATTCGGGTAATAAAATTTGCAAAGCCCTGCCGATAATGTAGGAACTCTCCGGTATCGCTCTTATTATTATGAAGATTGAATTATTTTGTTAATTATTTCATTATGGTCGAGATTTTTTTAATAATGCCATACAAATGAAATTTGTTAAATATTCATATTAATCGTATAATGCAAAAGGGCTGGATTTCAAAATGTTTGTACAATGCGACAATTATACAGTCATCAACGTGTATTATTAAAGATAGTCCAATGTAATATCATTTCTATTAACGAAAGTATTTCAACATTTATGCATAGAGCCTAATCTACATAGAATCGATAACAATTGTTTGTACATTGAAATTCCTAAAATCTGCTTGTAAAATCGATGATTTGAAGTAACCAGTAATTAAAAAAATTGTACTCTACTACAATTTATATCGTAATTTTTGGTTTGCCTAATCAATTGTACAAAATGGATAATGATCCAAAGATTGAATAATTGGCAGAGATGCAGCAATAAATTAAATCTCGTTAAAAAAAATAAATAAAAATAAAATATAATAATAATAATTTCAAAATTTCAAAAACTTTCAATTCCAAATAAAGTACAATAACTTGCTATATAGGATGAATTTATGTAGTCTTTCAGTATAAGCATATATATATATATATATATATATATATATATATAATAGTTTTATGGTCCAAGTCGACGAAGAGCATCAACTTAAGATTAATGAGCAATTTTTTAACATTTCTAAAAATGATGATTGTTCGGCAGCATCTCACAATAAAACTGAAAATTCGGTCAAGCGGTCAGTTAAGTAAGTCCTATTTGTCAAACGCATGCTTGGTTTTCTCGAAAAAAGTCTGCTGTCAACGTATGCACAGAAGGCAACAGTAATATCAATTGTAAAATTTTCTAAAGTATGAAGAAAATAAGGCTATGTTTTTAAATTATCTATTCGTAAATTATTCTAGATTAGTGAAAGTTTCAAACGAGCTTTTCCATGAATGTGTAATAAATTACAATGTTAATTAAAAATATATATGTATATTAACCATAGGATATATATATATATATATATATATATATATATATATATCTTTTCATACGTGCAATAGACTATTACAATATTTAAACTGACCGACAAAAATAATTGTATAGATGATGCACGACGAACCATCGTAAAAAAAAAAATGAAATCCATAAGCATAAAAGCAAGTAATAATAATTTTCACTTTTGTACATTTATCATAATTTAAATAGTCAAAACATTGAAAAAAAATTGCATATAAAATTAGCTCAGCTTTAAATTACTCAAGAGGAAACATTTAATTAGATATGAATATAAATAAAATTTTTACAACTTAATTACTGATTTAAAATACTACTTAAAAATTATTTATGGATTATTGGATTTTTAAAATTGAATTTAATATTAGTAAATTATATATATAAAAAAAAAAAAAAAAATTCACAAATCTATAATCATTTTTATATTAATGCTTGATTCTAAATTAAAAAAGATTGATGATTATAAGAATTTATTATAATAAGAATTTGGACTCTAATACTTGTAAACTATTATTCTGTGAATTCACTCAACATTACCACCGATTGTTTTCAATATAGTTTTTTTTAACGTATTAACGCGTTAATTAACGAATTGAATCTCATTTTCTACAAAAGAAAGCAAGTAAGAATCTCTTCAATTACATTAAAAAAACTTTAATTAAATGCGATATTCACATCAATTATTTAAACTGAGTAAATGCCAAATTAAAAGTTAAAGAAAATTATTTTTAAACAATTTAATTCTTCGTTATAACTACTTTGATGAAGAAATATACCTTTAATTAAAACTTCTAAACTGAGCCAATTACTGTCCCATGCGAGTTACTCAATTCTAACAAAACAAAGTTTTTATTCGATTGTTTTAATAATATTACTATTTACCGTAAACGATTCTTAAAATCTTTCAAAACATTTGATAAATTGCGTTTATGTTAGTTTTTTTTTTTTTTTTTTTTGGAACTCTTATTAGAATAAATTTGTGCATAAATGATTCAAGAATGAAAATTCCATAACATTTGTGATACAAAATTTTCTAAAAATAAATATGCTTATTCCAATTAAATAATTTGTTTTAATTTCCATAATTATTCGTAGTATAATATTATAGCGATAATAGAATCCCAAATAAAAATATTCCAATTTGTATATTTATGGTATACCAAAAGCCATAAATTTAGAGCATTTCTATGACATTATTAATATTAAATGATTTATTTTATTGTAGATTAGCTAAAAACATCTTGACTATGTACGTATAAAAAATGTTATGATTTGTGTTGCATTAATGATTCTGAGAGAGTTACAAATTATTATTGTTTGGCTTTCTAATCGAATAAAACTGTTTCATTGCACTAAATTATCGATTTATCTAACATGCAAATGATATATTTATTTAAATACATTATATCAACTAATTTTAAAATATAATAAATATATTCATAATTTGATAATTATGAGTTTAACATATTATTGGAATGCATTAAAACGGTCAATGTGCTGTTATATCGAGTTTCATTGTGTCGGTAAAGCATGCATTTATTTTTAAATTAAATTTGTTTCAATACCATTGCAATAATATTAAAATCAAATTTAGTTTTTCAAAGATATAACTGTTTCCATTTAAATGAGGGAATTTTTAGAAAGTCAAGTATGTTGTGGATCTAGCTTAAATTGGAATACAAGTTTATTGCAAAACTAACGGCATACTTATCCCAACTACGCACATATCATAACATCAAAGTGTCTGTTCAACTCTTTAGCAGATGTTTCAGAAAAGTAGACGTTCTCTTATAAAATTGTGAAATTAATACTTATTAGATTATGCAGTAGATAATTGACGATTCTATTTACCTGGAGAGGTAATTTTTGAAGACTGAAGGTGGCGCTGATCTCAGGTTAGGAAAATCGAATGTTTTTGTAGAGATTCACAAGATAATCTTATAAACTTTAAAATTAAAGAATATATTGAAATCATACAATTACAATACATGTCCTTGGAAACAACTATAATTGGATTTTATTTCTTGACAAAAAAAATCAAAGTTGTAAATCATAAAGATGAAAAACTTGAGGTTAGTAAACAAATGGTAATATCATAATATAATAGTGTATTTTATATCTTTATTAAATAAACAAAATTAATTGTCATATTATGGTAATATTTATATACATGTCAGTAAAATAAATGAGATTTACTATAAATTATTTCTAAACATTAAAACTAATTTCATTAATATATTATACATGCATTTTTACTTAAAGAAAATATATTTATTGAAGATAGATCTATGTAATGTTGGTATTAAATTAAATTATAAAATTTTTTTTCAGAAAGTAAATTATTTCAAGCTTGATTACAAAGTGAAATATAATACGATCACAAATTTGTAATATTTTATCTTAAGAAATAAAATTCATTGATGAATTTTGATTATTGATACTACTTATACATTGTTAATTTGAACAGCATATTTAATAAGTGATATTCGTAACAGATAAATAGTATTCTATCAATATTAATAATTTAATTTGGATTTAAATGTATATTTAGACACGTTTTTATTTTTAGATCTAATTATGATCCATGGAGAAGTTCATTAGGTATACAAGGTGTGGCAAAGATATTGACTAATTCATTACTTCTTATTTAAGCTAAGTAAAGCAATTTGTTGATGGATGATTTAACAAAACAGTTAAACTACAAGTTTATAGATTATAGACTACATAACTGCTTTGGTTCAATAGGAAAAGTAAATAATCCTTATTTCCTGTAAGGAGAAATCTAGTCTTAAATTTGTGAATTAGTTTATTTTATAAAATGAGAAAAACTTCTTTATCGTGAAACATGAAACTGAATGATTTTTGTAAATACATAAATCAATAATTTATCAGCAAATCAAACAATATGTAAGAAATATGTTGCAATACATGGACTGTGCATATAAATACAATTTAAATAGATTTGTAAATGGATCTTATATTTCGATTTAAGAATAAAAATTAAATCATTTTGTATATTTCATGAGGAATATATTGAAAATGATTAGGTTAATAAGTACGTCATTAATCTTTATTAATAATATAGTCAATCGATCATTGAATAATAAATAATATTATATTCAAATCGAGCATGTATTAAATAATTATAGTAAATCCCTACTTTATACAGTATGACGTTAAAGGATTAAAATATCCCTATACTTTAGAAGGTAAAACTTTTATTTCTATTATCATATCTGAACTTGGGAATTTAATCTCCGAAAACTTCGGTTATCAATATAAATTTATTGACTATCGTAACTAATACGCCATTATAATAATTTTGTAAAACAAATAGTGATTACAAATTAAATTACATATATAATTAAATCGAAGTGCCTGCATTAATCATCATAAATATGAATGTACGACTTCCAAGTATCACAAGTATCGCAAAGGTAGGTAATACGTAATATTAGACTGAATAATTGCGTTACGATCAGAAACCAGACGCCGGCATTTTAAAATCTAATCAATAGTATCAATGCTAATTAAAATAATTTCAAGATCCTTTTATTTTATTCGTCCAAGGTGAGCATAAATTAAGTTTAGTCATTGCCGAGAACGAGCCCGTCAATAATCTTGAATTCGCCGAATTCGAACTTGGGGAAAAAACGAAAAATCCATAATTAAATAAACCACCAAACATTCGGGTAAAACCTTCCACACCAGGCTGGCCAATGCACGAAAATTCCCTATACCGGCAGCACTTTCTACTCCAACCGTCCAAACCTTTCGAACGTTCCGCTCCCAAAAGTCGTCTCTATTTCATTGGAAATTTGAATTCGCGAGGGCATCTTATCTTCCACGATTTACCGGCAGTCCCGGTAGCCGACATTTTCAGCTACTCATCGTAGACAGTTGCGAAGAGACCAATGGCTCGAGAAAGATCCTGCCCCCCCCCCTCCAGCGTTCGCTTTCGCGCATTTCGCTCATTCTCCGTGGCCGTGCACAAATTTGCCGAAAGGTGACTCTCCAGTCAGTCGCCGCCACCAAGAGTACACTGGCACTAGAGAACGAACAACTCGCGCACGGATACACGCGCGCAGCCCTCGGAAAAAGAGACTTGCCCCGTCGCCCGTCGGACGCACGGTCGTACCCATACACGCTTGGAGCCGCCCGCCATAGCGTCTATCTCATGCTAACGCACGACGAGTCCTCGACGACCCCCCGCGTCTCGTCGCTCGCCACACGTGTGTGAGTCAGAGCGAGGGAGAGTGAGAGAGAGAGAGAGAGAGAGAGAGAGAGAGAGAGAGAGAGAGGGAGCGAGCGCGCGCGCGCCCCCGGGGGCTCGTCCACTTCGGCGCTTGTGTGTTAGTGTTGCTCGGGAGACGGGAGTAGCGGGAGTCGGGAATCGGGAGTCGGGAGCTGAGTGAAGCCGAGTCGAGTCGAGTTGAGCGGACGCCGAGTGCGGGAGGAAAGAGGAACGCGACTCGAGCGACTGGTAGTTATGAGGAGCCGCGACGGCGAGGCCCACCTCCAGGCCGTTGGCCCGCTCCTCTGATCGTGGCAGCGCGTCTGCGCGCGGAGCGGATACAGCCGATCTCGGAGGCAGCCGACGAGGTACGCGCACCGGGTGATAAATAGTCCAGGGCCGCGCGCCGCGCGCGACTCCAGCCAGCTCCGGACGGCGGCGTTGCGCCGTGACACGTAGTCGTCGGTTCGCGCGCAAGTTATCTGCTTGCCCTCCGTGCACATGCTGCTGCGGTGCGAGCCACGGGAGGCTGGATGTCGGCGAGCCACGGGGAAGACGATGCAACAGCGTCAACGACGACGACGCCTCCGTCATCGACGTTTCTCGGGCAGCAGCGACAGCGGCGGCAGCAGAAGTGCCGAGCGAGGTAGGCATCGGCCGCTAAAGTACTTTTATCATTGTCTGCGTGCCGCGTTTCGACTGTCGTCCGAGCACTACCTTCGGTCCCCCGTGTCGTCTACCCCTTTGCGTATTCCTCTCTAGCCTGTGTGCGTGCGGGCGTGCGTGCGTGCGTGCGTGCATGCGTCCGTGCGTACAAGCGTGCGTGAGCTCGTTCGCTCGCGTTTGTGTGCGCCCGTGGGTTAATGCGTGCCTGTCTGACTGTCTGTCTCTGCCCGCTTACTCGAGAGTGCTTGTGTCGCTTGTCTACGGTATATTTCTGTATTTCGTGTAGGATAGCTTCTCGAGACCCTTAGTCCCTGCGGAAATTCAATAAAGAAGACTTAGTCGAATTATCGTCTCTTAGGCGTCTTCTACACACGGCCTTTTCTGGCCTTTGCCAATTAAATTTACTGCTCGAAATACGGTATCTTATACAGCGTGTCTGTAAAAACGAGGAGTCTGCGTGCTTTATCATTTAATAGGTGATTTTATCTTCTCGTGTTCTGTCTTCATTCTCGCTATAGTTCTGTTTCTTCGATGCACACGCACACACGCTCACGCATAATATGCGCATGCATACTTTTCCAATGACTACGAGCGCGCGCGCACACGCACAACTGTGTATACCTATACAATATATGTATACATAAATTCATATCCATGCGTACGTGCTCGCACGTATATATACTACAATATGTATATATATATATATATATATATATATATAATATCAATCGTGTTTGTGTCGGTACGTTCCTTTCGCGACAAGACTCCTCCACAGTCGCTGTTTTGTGGGTTCACCGTTTTTCCATTATGTGAAACGTGTGTAATAATGTAACGGTACTTTCACGCACTATGTTTTACATGTACTTATGCTTTATCAATTTAGTTATCATAGAAAGAATCTTTTTTTTCTATTGTGTAATAAAAAGTAAAAGTTAAATCAATTATCATTATACTTACGGTAATAAGTCACGAGCTAATATAAAAGTTAAAATTCCTATTTTTTTTTTATTCCGATTATATAAAGAAAATATAAATAATTGTTATGCATTCGTCTTGAAAGTAAATATGCGGTAAAAATTTAGATTAACGGTTCGTTCGAGTGTCTTGTCAGAAATAATCCATTATTGATTATATCGTACAATAAATGAATGAAATAAAATATTTATATTTGTAAATTAAATATACTATAGATTATGTAAGCAGAGTGAATGTTTACATTTGAAAATTTTATTTTTATATCAATTTAGTGCTTGCATTTTATGAAAATTTGTCCTTATATTTTCAACTTGGTTGTATAAATGAGTAGAGTTAACAGTTTTCTTCAATTACTATTTTATTTTTATTTATATATTATGTACATCGTTCATAATTTACGAATATAATTTTTACAACTTGTGCGCTTTTATAATTCCAAATGTAATTAAATTGTTGGCTTAAACATAATATTATACTTACAAAAATATTTAAAAATTGTATTATTATATTAAAAAGTCGTTTGACAAAGACGCATTGTCTTTAAAAAATATAAATTTTGGTACTTTTCAGATCAATTTATTTATTTTCCTAAATTAATGTTTAAAATTAATGGTTTAGAGCGATTTGTAGATGTGATGTACACATAAATTATTTCAATCATATTTCATATTATTATTTGTGATTTCATTAGAGAAATAAAAATTTTTAAATTTTAAATACTACAATATTTTCTGCTTAACGCTTGCTGTAATTAATTTATTTATCTATACGAGTAAATATAATTAAAGCTATTATCTTTAAAATATTACCATTACATAATCGTATTAATTATGGCATTAATAGTGTTATGACATTATATGACGTTATTTAATAAATAAAAATAATTCTACACACATTTCATTAATAATTCAATTTCATTTTTGCTAGATTTAATAGACGTTGTTTGCCTCTTTATAAAATACATTTGCACTTTGATATTTTTTATTATTTTTGTAGATAAAATAATACTTCAATTCCATGTCTTATGTGCATTTGTTTCGTGAAATTAAATGAAAGTTATTGAATGATTTACATTAATTGTTGAAGTAATTTATCCAAATCATAAACGCCATTTATTACACATATTTATGTCAATAGCTTGTTAAGTAAAGAGATCAAGGAAAAATGAGAGTTATTTTTCCATGTTTGTAGATCATAATGTTTTATGATTATAATTGCAAAATTTCTTTATCGTGAAAAATAATTAAAATATGTTTCAATGCAAGTATTTATTAATGTTTTAAATGAAATTTTTTTTAATCCCAAAATGTATCAATAATTATGCGTTGAACCAAATATGAATCGAAGAATAATTAGAATTTAATTTAGGCTATTCTAATTTTAACTAGTCTATTAATTAATTTGATAGATATGCGTAAAATAATAATAAATGATAATTGTAATGATTTCTACTTATAATTAAAAATTTTTAAATATACGTACAATATTTAACAGCATAGTCAAATTCTTTTTACACATTGTAAATATTTTAAAGCGTAAATATCAATCTCTGCAGAAATTTTTTTATAAATCTAATTATGTATACAAAACGTAAAATTATTATTTCCATCGTTTTAGTTATTTCTTTCGATTATCTTAATATATTGAATAGATGACGTTAATAATTTATTGCGTATGTTTTACCGAGATTCGAGTTACTAAGAGCCTTAGCAATAAAATTGACTGGCCCGTCATTTAATAATTAAGAGTCCGTAAGTTATAAATTCGTTGTCGTTCGAAAAGTATCGCCATACAAATAAGGCATAAATTGCCCACTCGATTTGATATTTTCAACGATAAGCGATCATTCGCTTCAATTTCAGCAACTTCGCCTTTTCTCCTCCCAGCCCGTCGTCGATTCGTTATCAAATGCCCGTAATCACAGTATGCAAGAATCTTCTAAAAAAAATACAGACTAATAGCATTCGTTACTCACTCTACTTTACAAAACACTAATAACACTAATGAAAATCCTTAATTATTCGCTTGCTGCGATATTGATACAGTCCTGGTGAATTCTGGTCTCGCCTCATTTGAATTATCAACTTTAAGGAGCGCGCGCGCGCGCAAATACATGGAAGCCTCGGAAAATTCTATTCCTGGAGAACGCGAGGTGAGATGCGATTAAAGCTTGCGCTCCTTCGACGCACACCCGGCATTATCGCGTCATGTACTTCCTGCGTGCATACGCTCGTTCTTTTCTCCATCTCTCTTTCTCTGTATCTCTTGGACTCTTTTAGTTTTTCTCACGATTGATTCGTCCTCGACTGAGCCGTAGTTACTACACTCCGAGCCGACTTATGCACGTTATGCGCGCGCACGGTGTCTGTCCCGATATCGTTGCACATCGCTTTCCTCGCGCCTCGGAGGCTGTCAGATGCACAAGGTACTGGATCGACGTATACGAGCGAGACAGAGAGAGAGAGAGAGAGAGAGGAGCGGCGAGAAGCCGGTGGCGTGCGCGTTGCGCGAACGATGACATTTCGAGTCAGCGCCGAATCGTGACACTCCGAGTGTGGAGTTGATTGCGTTGGGTGAAAGAAGACAATGGGTCCCGCGCTTAGACGCAAGGACATGCGAACGATCTTACGTGTGATAAGTGTCTTGTGAGCGAGGAACACTCGACGAAGTTAATAGAAGGAAGGCCGGGTTACTAGAGTATGTTACCATTGGTGTTATCCAAGTCTTGGCTTAGTGAGAATTAGTCGCACTAATTATTGCATTGGTGAAATCTGCTCCCATATAGGGTGAACTTTGAAAGGAATGGAGCTTGCTTCCTTTTGTTAGTAGTATACTGCTTTTCGCACTTATGTATTACTGTACGATGTATAACTAGAATAGTGCTCTCTTGTATTATAATGAATTGCTCTTAATGGCAGCTTCAGCTTTTATCTTTTTACAATTAAATTTTGGAAAGTCTAGTGGTATGCTATTGTCTAATGAAGTAATACTTGCTTCGTCACTACTGTTTGGGCCAGTGCGAAGTGTTTTTTGTAAAATACAATTCAGTGTATATCGGCATTTTAATCAATAGTATAAAAATATCTGTCCAAAAAAAAATCAATATAAAAACTAAATGAAAAAAAAATAAATACATAAATCTAGCTTTCATTGAAGTGATCGGGTAATTTTTTTTTTTTGTTTAACATATTTAACAAATGCTTAAATGTTTAAGATGCGATCATAAGCTACAATTTTACCAATTTTTCAATTTTTCTTTAAGTATTATAGATTAGATAATAGGTTTGTTAATATATGTGTTTAGATGCTGAAAAAGAATGATTAATATAAAATTAATTCTAAAGTAAATATGTTTGAAATTATGAAAAGTAAAGTTTTATGTAAAATTTTTAAACTATTGAAGATTGTTGATTATCGACTTATTTATAACTTATTCGATTTGCTTATCAATAAATATAATCTTTTGCAATGATGATTATTCAATTAATTATAAAGAAAGTTTCATTTTTATATATTTAAAAAAATTTTTTTTTACCACATTAATGATTCTTTTCAATATTGATTTTATAATACATTATATATTATTACACAATATATTCGTTATTATCTTTAAATTTTTTTTACCACATTAATGATTATTTTCAATATTCAATACATTATATATTATTACACAATATATTCGTTATTATCTTTAATATCGTAATTATTTTTAATACAAAATACGTCATTTATTGTCAAACATGAGAAGTGCCAATTCATTATTATCTAAAGTATTGATGTCGTACTTTTTTTCTTGACGTTGTCAGAAATTAGAACTGATATACCGTTACGAAAATATTGTATCTGAGAACTAATAAAATAACTGCAGTGGTATCGAAGTTTCCTATTTATAATGATTAGATATTGTCCATTTCACAGATTTTAATGTAATTAAATATCATGGAGATTTAATGTAAATTGGAATTATGGACAATTTTTATGAAACATTTTCATTCGTTAAGAAATCGAATAACAACATAATTGTTATATTATAATATTTTCGATATTTTATTAGCTATATATAAACATTATATCTGCGTAAATGTATATTATTCTTAAATTATGTTAACTTTTTAATTTAAATTTCTATCTTGATATTTTTGCAGCTTTACAAATTGGAGTAAAAGTGAATATGATATTGTATTTAAAAAAAACTTTTTTTATATTAAAATAAGAATGATGTGAATAAACATGATGAAGATTATACAATAAAAAAAGTATGATTTAAATAAAATATGAAAAAATATGAATTCGATAAATCATATTTTATGTGCGAAGTAATTATATTGATTTGAATTAAAATAAAATTTTAATTGTATAAAAATTTATGTTATTAAATTTCGTTGAAATAATTAAGAAAAAAACGAAAGGAAAATTTTTATTAATAAATTGACATATTATCGATAGATGATTTTACGAAACATTTCTCATATGAAGTTTGGAAATTCAACATACATGTTATACTTAAATTTAATACTAATTAATCTTAATATTAAGTTAAAAATAAATTATATTTATATTAAATTAAAAGAGCTTATGTTAACGTAAATGATTTTGAATGTCAATATTTGATATCGTATATTAATTTAGAATAAACCAATACAGAAATGTATACGATAATATTATCATCGTTACCGTAAATTGTAATCTGCTATAATTAAATAAAAATCTTATAAAAGTAAATTATTATCTGCAATATTGTAATCTTCACAAGCAGAAAAAATCGCAAAAATTTTTATTCGATCGACTTGCCTCGCCCGGATCTGCGCTCTAATTCCAAATCTCGTTCTCAATCCTCCGCTTTTATTTTTCAACTTTTATGCACCGTCTGTGTCTACATTGCGAAAATGCGTCTTTGATTTTAGCATAAGCATGCTTTTCGTCAATTTTTTAATGCGGAAGGAGAGCAACTCACGATATTTAGAGATCCCTATGAGAATAAGATACTTCAAAGCTTCCATCTGCGGCTACGCGCAAGTCGACTGTTGTCCCAAATATGAATGAGAATATTCTGAGTTAACCCATTATGAGTAGTAGAAGTGAAGTTTGCAAATATTTCAGATTAATTAATACATTTATCATAAAGCTTTTAGTAATACTATTAGTTAGACTAATTATTGTGTATAAATTGTTTTTATATAGCCGAACATTTTATTTATGCTTCTTACAATACAAATTCATTTATAAATATGGTTTAATTAATGAAAATGCTTTTAATTTACAGTCCAATTCTATAAATATCGTATTGTTAAAGATGTGAAAGTTTACGAAACAAAATTTTTTGTTTTTATTTGTTATTATTATGTCTTAAATTCTTTTTATAATACATTTGTTCAAATTAATTGGAAAAAGTTAAGAAGTAAAAATTGTTAAATAAGGAAAAAGTTTTATACAATATTATTATTTTAGCAACACGGAAGTAAATTATTTTTAATAGCAAGATATTGAAAGTTATAGAACAATTGTAGTATTTTGTTACAAAATGTTTATATATATATATATATATATATATATATATATATATATATTGGTTATTTGTCGTTATGTAGAGAAATAATGAAAAATCATTTTAATCAGAATTAATAATATTAATTATTAGAATTTATTATTATTTGGATAGATACTACTCGATTTTATAATTTTAATACTCTAAAATAGTATTTAAATGATGTATTTTAAAAGTGTAATGCTGATTTCCGTTTGTATTACGTTAATTGGTTTTATATGCATTTTCAAGCAATTGAGAAAATTTCTAAAAAAATATTGTAAAAATTTTTAATTATTTATATGTATACGAACAAATATTGAAATAGTCACGTCCCTTGGTTATTGAAGAAGTTTTGCAAAGTATTAAAGTTTTGTATCGATTTTTTTAAGCAAAGTAGGAAATTAACACTCCCATTATCGCGTCAATCGCCATTCGGAATAATTAAAAATTGAAAACATTGATGGAAATCGAGTCGTGAAATATTTCAAAATCTTTTTCGCACGTCAATAAAACGCGTCATTTCGAAAGACCTAAATCCCAATGATTGTACATTTGCCTATACAAATGGTCCGTTTATATCGCTATGAAATTTCTCAATGCCAGTTGAAATGTCGCTTAGAGTTCTGGCAAACTCATATCCCCGCTAATATCGAAGAAAGAGCATTAAAAGGATTCTTGAAAGGGCGAAGAATTTATCGAATGTTAAGCTATGAAACAGGTTCGTCCGTGCTCGTGTGATCCTTTTTCCACTCCTCTTTTTTATTTTCATTACATTCAATGAATTCTGGAAAAGGAATGGTGGCTCGCTCTTCTTATAGTATTTCGATCGAAACTAGTGGCGAAATGTGTGCGTCCAGGCTGAAACTTTAAGTGAATGTGGAGAAATAGAGTTTCTATATAGGAGAGTAATTGAGTTTGCTTTGTTGGGGCGCACTGTTCGATTACAGCTGGGGAATTGCTCTCTTAAGCCGCGAATTAAGTGCTTTTCACAGGGAGTTTAAAAGTGCTTGGCGATACTACCTCTGCCGTTGTTTTGCCAACACCTTTATTCTCCGTATTTCATCTAGATCTGTCGAAAAGTTTTCATTATTGTCAATTACTGCAGAGAATTTATATGCTCGTGCGTACAAAAGAGAGTTTACGCGTTGCTAACTACATGGTAAGGACATTTGATGTGAAACTAATTATTCCAACTAGAAACTAATCACTATGAAATATATGAAATAGCCTAAAGAATAGTTAACAAGTATCAAAAATCCTTACTAATGAAATAAATGAATGAAATTTATTTATACAATTTTATTAATTGATTTAAATAATTCATTACAAATACATAGTTAAAATAATATTTGATGCTCATTTTTCATGAAGATTTACAATTGATAGCAATTATTAAATAATATTTCTAATTTACCGCTCTCATAGTCGAAAATATTATTTCTTTAATGCTTATAAAATAAAAAAAAAATAGTCTACGCACAAAATCTACATTATAATAGTGCTTTATATTCATAAGATAATAACAGTAAATTTAACGGCTACTTTAATCATTACGGTTCGACTTGTCCGCTAAGTATTAATTATTAATAGCGAATACTTATAAGTGACAAGACAAACTCCTTTACCTTAGGAATATTAATATTTTTTCTCGTTCGTATATAATGAAATGTGATTTGAAGAAATCATTTTAAAAAATGTATTTATAAATTTCTTAATATTTTACTTTGTGAATTTTACTTTAAACTAACAATATGCTACAACGTAAAAAAAAATTGTTTTTTTTCTCTCTTTTTTTTTAAGCTCTACTTATCATTTTATTATTAATTTCTACTTACATTGCTAATACATTGTTATCCATATACATTGTTATTATTAGAAATGTATTACGTGTGAGTTTATATTTTGTTTAATTAAAGTCAAATTATTGGCAAATCCAAATTTATGAAATATACATAAGGTAAAGTGAGATTCGCATAAACTTTTAAATTAGTATATAGAATGCCGAAAGCTAATGCCCGTTGATGAGTTTTATTTCAAATTAATTATATCATATTACGTGTATTTACTTTCTAACGAAATCGTATAATTAAAATAAAAAGTTGCTTTCATAACAATAAATATAAATGCACCGTACATGTTCTGATAATATAATAAATATGATATTTTTTCAATTTGAATATGAGAAAGAGCATTTCGTAATAGAATATATTATGCTGTATGTATTTCTTAACTGTTCTTTTAATTAAATTAAAAAAAAAAAAAAAGAAAAAAAAAGAAAAAAAGAAAGAAAGAAAGAAAAAAAGTTGCATAGCAATAAATTCGGGGATTTTTTACATTCTCTTAATCAAGCTATAAGAAACAATAATTCACATTAAGCATATTGATTTATCCATTTAGGAGGGCCAGGTAAAATAATCAATACTCATTTCATTAGAATACGAGATAATCATGAACAATGTAAGCTACGACAGGAGTTTGATTAAACAAGAAAATTGTGAAAACCAATGTCAACTGTTAGTGTCCAACTCCTCGATAATACTATTTATTAACTTATGCAATTTCCATCTGCTTTTCAGATTTGAGTGATACCAAGTGACAATAAATATGGACAGCCTGCGGCCGCTGATAACGAAGATGGATGTTATCCGTGCAGCCGAGGTTCTGCCCCTGTTACAGGAGCGTCTGGCCATATTACCGGGCGGACGCGACCGTCGCGGGGGCCTCCTTCTGCTGTTCCCGACGACGGCGAGACGCGAGCGAGCCAAACCTGAGGACTACCGACGACTCCTTCAGTACCTATTGGCCATTCCCAACGACGAGGACCGAGGTTTGCGTTTCACCGTTGTCGTTGACATGCGCGGCACCACCTGGGACTCCGTCAAGCCTATACTCAAGGTAATCCACGTAGGTCATCTCGACCATTCACTAACGCACTTGCTTTAAGCATAAATTCACTTTTATATAATTCAATAAAATTTATGCTAATTTCTCCACTTCCTGAAAAAGGATGTAAAAAATTAGAGTTTCGTCCTGATCACTTGCCGCGATGTAAATATATATCTAAAGTAAACAAAAAATTAATTCTTTATTATTGTTATTGTTTTGAAATTTGTAACCAAAACAAATTTAAGAAATTCGTTACGCGCTTAAAAAGTTATTGTCCGCAGTAGCTGTACAAGAAAAACACTGAATTCAGATAAATTTTTTGCTCACTCTTGTAGCAATCTTGGGTCTTTTAGAACAAAAATTGTATTAAGTATATTGTTTTACTAAACAACACAAAGACAGTGATTTCAGCAGAATTGTCAAATGCAAAAGATAAGTTTCTTTATGAATATATAAGATAAGGATATAAAGTTTTGCTGATTTTGTACAGCTTTCTAAAGACTATCAAAATATTTATTTAGGTTTAGTACTTAAATTTAAAAATGGCGGATCCATTCGAATGAATTATGTAAATAGAATTTGACGCACTGTAGTGCATACGTAGCTTTTGGCATCTATAAGAAAAGTCGAAATATTCCAGTAGCCAAAATATTCTTACAAATGCTGCAATCATTTGAATGCAATATATAATTTTATATACGATTGTCGCTTCCTAGAGTTTCGACAAACAAATCAATATTCTACATATACTTAACATATTGTAACAAAATTATTTAATTTATATGTAATAAATACATTTTTATAAATATGAAAATTTAAACTCCTACTTGAAACATAAATTAAATTTCACGAGTATTATATTGCAGCTAGTGAATAAATCAGTTACTGTAGCAGACTTTTATAAATGATAAAGGATTTCTGTAGTATAATAAAATGTTCGTAATTCTATAAATTATGAAATTTCTACGCAGACCTTGAATGAATAAAGATTTATAAACCTTTCAAGCTATCAATCACCGTTGAATGTATAATCCAGAAACGAAAAGAATTATTTTCAAATTATAAATTTATCATACTTTTAATTATAAAATAACGATCTAATTTATTGATTATCTCGAATTTGCATATATCAGCATTAACTCTTTTCTTAATGACCTTTTCTACAGGTACTGCACGACCACTTCCACCACTCTGTCTACATAGCCTTCCTGATAAAGCCGGAGAACTTTTGGCAGAAACAAAGGACTTCGTTGGCCAAACAGAAGAAGTACAACTTTGAGGTAAATGGGAACAATCGATATATACATGTGGCTCTAAATGCCGCAAATGTAGGTGTGTGTATTGTACTAATAGTGCAGTCTCAGTGAATAAGTCTGGCCTAGTTTTTTATCACGTAGTTGAAATTATATGTACGTGTATAAAGCTGTTTGTCGTATTCCCTGAAGCAACGTGATGAGAACATGGACATTGTTTTTATGAGTGCATACATTAGTGTATAAGTGGTTGTCAGTCGGGTGGATCCGAAATAAAATGAACGAGCGTGAGGGCGACCCCCGAGAATAGCTATCGATGTTTTTCGACCACCTATCTGCCTTTGTGGAGTAGATATTCGTCTCGTTTGGGTGATTTAATGCAATCTCCTCTGTTCGGTTAACTGAAAGACGAACAACAAAAAATCGTGGATATTTCTATCTAAGCATCATTCGCAAGGGATTACATAAAAATTGATTTTGTTTCAAACAATCGCATTAACCACGGATAATCGAAAATTCAAACTTTAATTTTTAATATTGTACTCTATAAACATTTTACTTAATTTTAAAATACAAATATTCCAATCTATTTTACTGTGACTGTATAAGAAAGCTTTTTGTAATAAATTCGTTGGCTTTATAGTTTACAAAGTTTGTATGACTGAAATTAATGTCTAATCCAATTAAATAAATATCTACTATAGTCAATTTTAATAAAATATTCTACGTAGTTGCTAAAAGAATTATAATAATTACACTAATATGTAATATTTTATTAATAACAAAAATAAAATTGCTTCATTTAATTTCGGAGTCTTATTACATTGGTAGCATTATAAACGAAGCTGCACATAAATACTTCATTTGCGACGTTTTACAAATTTTGTTGAGTCAATTACAAACTTACTTAAAAAAATTCTCTCAACATCTGTATAACTTTGCAAATGAGAAATGAAAAATATTTCAATATAGATATTTAAGATGGGCTCGCGTCTTACTTAATAAAATTAAAGGTTAAACTAGTGTCCCGTAGCATTAACGTAGAATTCTTAATTTTCAGATTAATACAGTAAATTTCGAAGCGCTAGTTAGAAATATAGACCCTTCGCAATTAACTACAGACTTGGATGGCTCTCTTCAGTACGACCATGCCCAGTGGATTGATATTCGTGTAGCTGTAGAAGACTTCACTTGGCAGGTCAGTGACCTACTCGATAGACTAGATGATTTACAAGAGGATCTTAGTCGTAATGATTTCGCTGACGATGTCGGAGGAGCGAAGCATGGCATAGATCTTCATAACGACATGAAGAAGAAAATAATGAAAGTTCCAGTTGAAGGTGCCTACAGTTTTCAAATAATTTGTTCATACGCAGAGTAAATAATACATTAGAAGATATTATGCTAAAATGCTTACACTGATAACTATTTCAAATATCCTGAAGAATTCACGCATAAATACATAAAAGACTACTTTGAATTATTTTAATTATCGATTTTGATTTATGCTTAGTGTTTACTGTTTTATAAATAAATTCAGTTCGAACTCCAATCACTTATTTTCATTATCAATTAACTAATTTTACATTATCTTTCGTTGTGATTAAATTTTAAAAATTGAATATTCATTAATAAGAAAGTTATGTTAAATGATTCAATAAGTTATTTTTAATTATTTTTCTTTATCTTGTGTTATATAATAAAGCTGATTACTCTATTATGTACATTGAAGTTTGTAGTGTTTACTACACATTTTTAATTTGATTATTTATTGAATGAAGCAATTGATGGAAAACTAAGAAAAATAAAAATAAAAATATTTTTACAAGTAATTCTCCGTATTATAAAGTATTGATTTAAATTCATTAATTAAGATAAATTTAAGTCGCATAATTATTATTCTTAATTTTCATATTTTAAAAGTTTGGATTGGAATGTATAATGTCTTAAGCAATTTCTTAACTAATCAGAATAAAATACCATTTAGTTTTAATGAATTTGGATGTGTAAAACATTTTACTTGTAGATGTTGGAGTTGTCGGCAATCGTCTCTTACAACGTTTCAACATAAATGTAAATGGTAGTGATGAGAGTGGTAGTGTAGAATCAGGAGCAACGGGTGGATCAGAGTCCGACGGCAGAGACATAGCAAACCTCGTCATACAGCATCTCGACTCTGTCAACGCTGCCCAACAGCATTTATTGCAATTATGGCATATTAAAAAAATTAAGCTTGAACAATGTTTCCAGCTAAGGTTATTTGAACAAGATTGTGAAAAAATGTTTGAATGGATATGCCATAATCGCGAGAACTTTTTAGCTAATTACGTAGAAATTGGACGGTCCTACCAACTAGGCAAGTCTTTTTTAAATTAACGATCGATCTATCTATTCCGAGATATTCGTTTTATTTTAGAAACTCGATCCTAGTGTGAAATATTAAAAAAAAAAATAATAATCCAATTATTTGAAATCATGTAATAATTAACATCACTGCCTATATTTATTCATATAATGCATTTGAGTGGAGTTACTTTAAATGTAATTTAATATGAAACCGAAGTAGATTTTTCATATTTTTTTTACTGATTATAATGTTTATCGTTAAAATATAGTTTAACCGCGATATTACATACATTCAAATACGTGATTTTTAATTTGTAAAAGAAAAAAGCGTAAACATTTCTCAATGATACATATTCTGAAAATATTGATATACCTACAAAAGGAAGTCACACGCTTGGCTATAAATAATTCTTATCCTATCTTTCATTGTTTTGTATTTTATAAATGTAGCGAAGAGTCTTCAGGAGGAGCATAAACATTTCGCCATGAATTCAATGAATATGTACGTAAATATCAACAAAATCCTGACGATGGCGGGCCGTCTCCTCGAGACTCAGCATTATGCGGCAGGCCATGTGCGCGCTGTAGCCGGTCGCCTCGATCGCGCTTGGAAAGAATTTGCTGCGGGTCTGGATGAACGTACGGCTGTTTTGGGACTGAGCGTTGTGTTCCATCACAAGGCCGAGCAATACGTGGACAGTGTAACTGGTTGGAGTCAGGCTTGTGATGCCACCAATCTACCTAGCGAGATACCGGTTCTCGAGTTGCATATCAGACAACATCAGACACTGTACGAAGCCATGTGCCAGGCTTACACAGAGGTAATTTATATCATTTTAAACGGGCATCATTTTACCTACCAACACGCCAAACGTGCGCTTGCGACTAGTACAGAAAACAAAGAAAGGATGTTTGTAAGTTATTATTATTATTATTATTTTTTTTTTTTTTTTTTTTTTTTTATGGTAGTTGAATCCTTCGGAATCGTAGTGAAATAATTAATCAGTTATTGCTACATTTGCATAAAATATATTATGGTTCTTCAACACATGTTTTTTAGATAGCTCATTAATAATTAAGTTAAAAGTTTGAAGAGCAGTGTACAGATTATTTAAAAATATTTCTAATAAAATTAGATTATAAATTTAGATTGTAGAAAGTAAAATTTGATATACCGCACGCATACACACTTACACACACCACGATTGCGTTCAAATCAGTGAGTATTTAAAAATTTATTTGCACTCAATATTATACCGAATATTGCTATATATTTATAAACAGATGTTTTTAATACAATTGGACTTTTTAATACTTAACAAATTAGAATGATTTTTTTCGTTAAATTTAAATTAGCACCATTTTTAATTACTATTATTATATACTATAATTACTATAATTTTTAATGAAATGTACATATTTTCGCCCAATTTAATAAACTTATTTCAAAAGAAATTAGTTTGCTACGATTCGGTAGGATCAATATTATAAATTTTTAATTTCATAGTAATATATAGTTATTTAGTTAATGTGTAATAACAAGCATACGATAGTAATAACACGAATATCAGGTATACATTTACGCTATATATATATATATATATATATATATATATATAAACAAAATTTTAAATAGAAAGCAATTATCGAAAGCGTAGATACGGGTATTTATTTTCAACGTTATAACTTTCCGATAGTAATTATAATCAGATTGAATTTCTTTCAAAACTTAATATCATATTATTTATAACAATTTTGAATGGATGTTACTAAACATTTTAATGCTAATAAAATTAATTAATATTGTACCACCTGAACTAAAAGATCTTTAGCTTAACTAAATAAAGCTCATTGTTAAATCGAGAATTAGTTAGGTTTCATACATATTTATCATAGCTTAAATTTTCAAAGATTAACACATAATACTTTATGCTGCAAATGAAAACTTTATGTGGAAATATTAATTTCGAAATATATGACTGTTACGTTATCACAAAGTGTATCGTGAATTTATACGTTTTGCTTTGGGATATTCTGTACTGCTTGGAATTATCATTATTTAATTGGATATTTTCGTGTTCTTACATTCTTTGAATTATTTCTCTATATTAAATGAAAATGAATCTATTAAATGTAATATTAACGTTTAAAGGCATTTATGTATCTTTTACATTATTGAATTTCATCGCTGTGTTTCTAAGTAATTCATACAAATGGATTTGAGTACTTTAATTTATTTTTTCTCCGAATAATAATCAGTTAACGAGCCATTCGGCTGATTAAATTTTAAATTGTAATTTTTGTCATTTGAAATAAAAAAAGGATTGCTCTTGACAAAAAATATAAATCTATGTAAGTTAATTAAATTTGCACATAGATGGGTTGTAGTTAAGTGATGTAGATACTTTTAATGTAAATACGTATAAATAATTAATTGTCGAATTTGTACGTTAAGAATTATAGTTAATAAACCATATACCTGTATCGATAAACTTTCTATTAAAATCATTGAGAGAAGATTGAATATTAAATTATCGAACGCAGTTTGAAAAATTGTTTTAAAAATTCATGAAACTATCCAATTCACATGTAAGCGGTAATAATTATTGACTTACGTTCCTACAGGTTTATAATGCATATCAATCATTATTGAGTGGACTAGGCAAGATGTTACAAGTTTGTCACAGCGCGAGCGCAACCATTGTCTCGGACAACTTTCGTGATGATTATGTACGATTCATTATTTGGTTATCATTATTTTTTAAATGATAGTTTTTAGCAAACAATAAAATAAATAATGAAATATTAATGCTAACATGGTGTCTGGGTAAAATGGCGAAAGTCTACTATGCTCGAGCGTTAGGAAAAGGCAATAATAACTGTATGAGGCAAATATAACTAAACTACCTTATTTCAGGATCATATAGATAGTTTTGGTGTCTTAAATAAAAATCTGGGTATTTATATATGTTATTTACATCTATTGTATCACGTAATATACTTCAATGGTTGCGCAAATAAAACTGAGGTGTATCAGTCAGTGCTTTAGATACTAATAAATACACAGATTTATAAATAAACATAATTGAGGATTTGAGAAGAATTTTTATTATTTTTTTATTGTTTATATATTTTACCAAATCAAACATGCAATACATTTTTACTGCAGAATTTGGACGTGTGTACAATGCAATACTATGAAAAAGAAAAAAAAAGGAAAAAAAAATTGAAATCAAATACATTGAAGGGGTAAATTTTAAATCTCTATTACACACACACACACACACGCGCGCGCGCGCGCGCGCACATATTCTACAACCTTAGAATTTACTTTTATAGCGTTTTAATTTTATTATTAGTAATTAAAGTACTTTGAGCATCCAACATCTATAGGATTATTATAATTTCAAAAATAATTATTACTAACAAAATATTTGTTTAAAGTTTTATATAAACATATAGACAATGAACATTCTATTAAGTACGGCTTATCTTGATGTAGTACAAAAATAATAATCTTTTCTCATTAGTTCATTACCATATTATTTTTTTAATAGTACAGTTGGAATTATAAAATATGTTAATTGTATTAGTTTAGTATTTGATCTTCAATAGATTTCTTATACGTCTTACTATAATGTATTTTGTATATTCGCGCAGCTGCGAAGTTTTGTATTGGAAAATAATTTCTGATAAAATGGACAAATTGCCTTAAGGAATAGAAATTCCACTTAAATCCTCAATTACAGAAAGTGCCGATTGGGAGAAAAAAAAAACATGAAGAAGAAGCCATGCAAATTCCCGCTTAACTGTGTAAGTTTATGCGCGCAGGGCTGCGTTACGGTCTTTTCCGACGGGTGCTGGTCACGTGTCCCATAAACATAGTACACTCGTGAAATCGTATATACTCCATGTACACAAAACACACACAAATATTTACTTACACATTTACGTTGCGGTCCTGCCCCGTATCATCTAACACGCGGCATTTCGGTCGCGCACGGTGTTGTTTAGGTTCATAGTACCAGTAAGAAGCTTCTTTACCAGCTGGATCATCTTGTGCAAGTCTGTAACCAACCCCAGGGGATAGATCACGCGACAAGAAAACACGTACGTTCTCATGCATGCCTGCCTGATTCTTGTTCTCTCTGTGTCTGTACGTCTGTGTTTGTCACTGTCGTCCGTTTATCTTAACGTTCCGCCTTTCCAGCTAAATTGCTAATCTCGCGTTTGTTTCACGCGCCTCACACATACACGCATCCCCCTACACGCATTTACATGGCACAATGAATGTTACTGCATGACCCTTCGCTTTCCCTCCTTGGTTTATGAAGTGATAGTATTTATTAACGTTGTTTGGTATATCCGTGTGTATATAAATGTTGTGGTTAGATATTAGTGGAAAATAAAAAATATATTTTTATTCTAGATGTACATACACATCGTTGCATGAAAATATAGTTGTATGGTTATTATGTTGAAAGGTTTGTTTAATATTACTTTTATTGCTCTGCATACTAAGAAAAAAATAGCCTATGATTTAAAATAATTAATCACTTTAGTACTATTTTTCAAAGTTATCGATGTCGATGCAAAATATATTTCCTATAATTTTTTATTTTAACCCTTTTTTCTATTCGATCTAGACAAATACAGTCTCAAGTACTTATTTATTACACTTCTTTTTTTGTTTTTACAGTAATTATTTTATTATTTGATTAATTCATTATTAAAACGTGCAAAATTTCTTAAATTAAGTTCTTATTAAAACTTATTAAAAGTGAATACACTTAAATTAAATTATTCAACTGTACGAGTACGAATTGGATATTGTTATTTTTCAAATTTTAACAAAATTACATTAATTGTTTCATCAGATATAAATTTCATATTGTAAAAATAGCGTTTATCATTATAAAGTAGTATAATTTTAAAATAAAAATCAATTGCATTAATAATGAACAATTATTACAATATCGAACAGAAATGAAATAATAACTTTATCTTCAATTTTATTTTTAGTAATCAGAACTTTGAGCATTATATCTGAATTAGATATAAGAGTTGATGAACAGGTCGTTTTAACTTCCATGCACACTTTGTATGCCCGTTTGTCTGGTCCTGTGATAAATTCTTTGTTCTTTTTTTAAAGGTATCTTGATCGTACAAATTTAATGCTTTTAAGAAGTTAACATGTCAACTCCTTAATTAGTAAACTTTGAGCAGTAGTTATAACTTTATTAAAACTTTTTCTGTTAAGTTTAATTTCCTTTCGTCCTTGCTATTTATAAAAACAATACTCTCAAGCACAGTAGTGGTAGACATTTGTTACATTGAGAATTAAACAAAAAAAATTTTTTCTTTTTTCAATATACCGTTTGTAAGGGTAATATTGTTCCTACGTAATTCTTGAATTTTTCCTGTTGTCTAATTTAATATTTACTTTTTTTTTTACTTAAAAATATGCTCCTACTTGTTCAAATATCTTTCAATAATAAACAATATATAACTATATATTGTGACGTATACTATATACACGACGATAGCATGTTCATCGCACCGGATAGAATCTAGACAAAACATCCGCAACTGCATCTTACTAAGAAGTAAAAGATCACTATAAAGGGAACTGATAATGGAAGTTACAAAAGGGCCAAGATTCCATTAAAGCAAGGATTTTTACCTTCTTTCATTAACCACGCGCTCGTTCCAAAAAGTACAATTTATAATTAATTTCTCTACTCTAACATTATAACGAAGAAATATTGATTTAATCAATTATCTTATTATTAATGGATGTTGAATTAAACTCTCGATGAATAATTTAATTATAATCTACGTGAAAAAATACATACCTAAACTTATACGTAACAATATATGTGTGTATGAACTGTTCGTATAAAAAATTCAATAAAATATCTCAGTCAGAATTAAAGAAATATAAATTATAAAATTAGAGAAACGATGAATTCAACGCTTAGTTGCATAAAGATTAAAAACCGATATCAAAATGATTTTAACAAAACGAGCAATATTTTTCAGTAAATGAAAGGAAATTGCATAATCTACAATGACAAGCAAAAAGGAAGTTTTTCAAAGTACAGTATCGGTCTATCGGTATAAGTATCTTTCACACATAAAAGGTGATCAGCAATAGTTCATAACATAATGAAAAAATAAAAATTAAAATTAAAAAAAAAAAAAACAGCACTTCCAATGACTTTTACCGATGGACCCAAATAATTGGATATTAAAATTGCCCATTGAACGGTATTAAACACTTACAAATACTCGCTATAAAACTAACCCGAGTTGTGTTTACGCGTCTTCCCTCGGCACCGATAAATAAAGCAGAGTCAAGACGGCCACGGAATGGATGGACGAGGTGGGATGAGTGGAAATCCAGCTGCGGACTACAGTGAGGGCGCCTCGCACGTGCTCGCAGTCATTCACCAGATACTGGGCCATCATCGGGCCCTCGAGGCTCGCTGGCACGCGAGGAAGATCAAGCTGCACCAGAGACTGGCTCTGAGGTGAGTTATTATTGCATTGAATTACACAAGAATTTAATGCGCTACTGGTACATTTAAAGGTCCGTCGGCGAGTAGTGGTTACGCTACTACTACACAAGCACTCGGTTGTGATTACATTACTTTTAAATCATTTGTCTAGAGAATGTGTTGTACGTATGTAAGATAAGGAAGCAAATGGACGTGTTTTTTGTTTATTGAGGAGTAGCAGGTGCATTGTACGCGGTTATGAATAAATTGAAATGGTAAAATGATTCGAGTTGTTAGATAGATATTCGTAAGCTTGTTTTTTTGGATAAGATAAATAGGACAGGACAAAATAGTTCATTGGGAAAATTATAAGTGATGCTAATACGGAAAGATAAGATAAATTTATTAACTAAAAATATTTTGTATATCTATATGCATTTTAAATAAGATAGATTCTCAGCTAAAATATGCATATATCTATATGCATTTTAAATAAGATAGATTCTCAGCTAAAATATGCATATATCTATATGCATTTTAAATAAGATAGATTCTCAGCAATTTTATTATAAACTTTTCTAATTAACTTTTATCCAGATTGTAATTGATATTACAGTTCTATGAGAACATTTCAATGATTACCGGGTATAATTGTTTTATTGTCTTTAAAATTAATATAAGAGTGTATAAAAATGTATGAATTTAATATTATGAATTTGTATAGATAAAATGTGACAGTCTCATTCATTTTGTTAATTTTGTATACAAGTTTGACCCCTTTAGATGCATAACTTATATCAGCCTGAAATTCTGTGTAACTTTCATCATACGTTTGTATATGCATAAAATCTTTGCATTACGTAATTGTTTAATATGAAATGTTTCAGAAAATCGTTTTATATTATATTCTTTATGAAACTTTTATCGTTCATGTGAAAAATTTATTTTAAATTCATGTCATGTATATATGTATACGCGAGAATTCATGCAATAAAGTTTTTTTAATTTTATTTTTTTCACTGTAAACTGTGAAGTACATTATTTTTAAGGAATCGCGTTTATTCGAGCCCTGTTTATCTTTAAAGATTTTCGAGTATTTTTAAACTTTACTTATCACCTCGTGGCTGCTCGTCAGATTGTTTCAAGAAGACGTCAAGCAGGTGTTGGACTGGCTTACGAACCACGGTGAGGTTTTCATCCGTAAGAACACGGGGGTCGGTCGTAATCTGCAAAAGGCTCGGGTATATCAGAAGAGTCACGAGCACTTTGAGAACGTTGCGCAGAATACTTACACGAATGCCTCGAAGTTGTTGACTGCGGCGGAGGAGCTCGCGCATACGGGCGAATGTGCCCCGGATGAGATATACGCGGTGGCCCAGGAACTCGAGGCTCACGTCAGTAGCTTTGCAGCGAGAGTCGAGCAGCGCAGACGTAGGCTAGATCTCGCAGTCGTCTTTTACACACACGAGAAAGAGGTAGGAATATGTTTTCGAAAAGTTATTTATGCGAATCGGTGAAAAGTCTTTAAATCTATGGACGTTCGAATGCTCGAATTCGATAATTGAATCAAGTATTTTGTAAAATATTACATCAAGAATGAAACGGACCAAGTGCGATTATACATATGGGATATTCTTTTAATATTTTTTAATCAAAAATTTGAAAATACGGAAAATTTATTGGAGATATGATACATTAAGCTCATTCTACATCTTACGGTTTAAAGTACACTTTGCATATGATATTTATATCTTTCTTCTTCTCAATAAATATTGCATAATTATGTGTCTTATCGTTGTATCATCACTTTATTAATTTATTTTTATTGAATATTATGCCCTCGATAGTGATTTAAAATCGACTTATTTGACTAAATTTTGATTCGTAGTCGACTATATGTGTATATAATGAGGTATTTCCTCTGAAACGGCGATAGATAAAAATACATAAAGTTATTGATTTAATTGTTTTACATTTATTCAAAGGATATGAAATTAAAACATAACATTATATATATATATATATATATATATATATATATATTATAATTAATTATATAATATGGATAAATATTAATTTTGATTTAAATTTGATTTAAATTTTTAAATAATATTTTACAATTAAAACATTCCTTTTTAATATTAATAGTTATTATTAATATTAATATTATACCTTTAAAAGTTGTATTTTAATTTAATCTTAAACGCTTTCTTTGCTAATAAATCGTATTCAATTTACAATATGCTAATTTAATTCAATAAAATACAATGATTGCACATTTTTAATTAATTTTAGTAACTTTTTTTACTTTATATTCTAACGTTTACAATAAGAACATGCATAATGGAATGAAGGATGTTGCGGTATAGACAACATTTCGTTCTTAAAAGAAATTTATGAAACCTACTTTATCGCTAAAGGTATAGGAGTCTTTAATTAAGAAAAAGTTCAATCTTCCTACCAGTGGGGAACATTCAGAAAAACTCATTTTGTTTTAACTCGACAAATGTAATTAAAGCATAGTATTTTTATATCATGTTTATTTCTAAATATTTAAACAAGAAAATAATTTATAAGAATTTAGTTTCACATGTTTTCTAGTATTTTCAATAAAGGACATTATTCATTTCGCATAATTTAGAAATTCTTATTATTGAATTTATTAATTTCACCACTTTCGAATAATTATAAACGTAATATAGGATAAAATTGATGATCAATAATTCTTGTATCAAATATGAATATTTATATTTGCGATGTTTATTTACGATTTATGTGTAACAACAAGTTCACGATAGTTGAAACTTAATCATTGATTTATAATTATTTGTCAATTACAACATAATGCTTAAATGTGTGCTCTAACTTATGTAAAAATAAACCAGTCTATCGCTTTATAAATATAAAAATAGTCAATTGCATTACCTATCCATAATTATTAAATTATACATTACGACATTATATGGGTTGTGATATTTATCAAATTGATAATTGATTTATTACTTAGTATTTATATTCATTACTTATTACTATCTCTTATTCATTACTTAGTACTATCTCTTTAATTAAGTTTACACGGACGATCATTTTCTTGCTTACTTATTGGATTTTAAATTTAATACGCGGATCAATTGATATTGGAAAAAAAGCAGAACGCACGCCGAAAAACGTTCCGTATTTTTTATGGGATCGCTTATGGTTTTAAACATAAATGTCTGCATGCGCAATCACGTCCCTTGATACTTTAGTACTGACAAATCTCCTTCTCATTCATCGGCCATAATTTTGCGCATTACAACTTCATTCACGCCTTCTCGTCTCCTTCCACAGCTGTCGGGTTGGGTCGATGAGCTCCGCCAGGAGCTGCAGCAGGATGAAGTCGCGGAAAGTCTGGAGACGGCCGAAAGGCTCCTAGAACAATGTGCCCAACATAGAACTTCCTGCCTCGAAGCGTGTGCCTCGACTATTGCCCAAGGTGAAGCACTGTTGCAAGAGTTGCGCGATTCCACTGAAATGCCCGACACCACCGGCTCCGTAAGTACACAAAGTTTACGTATTCTGTACGCGTTTTCAATTAAAGTTGCCAGTTTGTGCTGTTACGCTTGCGAGCTTTGTTTTCCATTAGCAAATAATACATCACCACTCGACGGTATTAAAATAAAATTAATACCTTCAATAGGGCTCTTATATGGGAAATTTATAAACTTTTGATCATCGAAACATTGGCCCGATTATTCTCGATATTTTAAAGTTTAATCTACTTGGAGCTTAGGATGAATCCAAATGAAAAAGTGTAGAGGAAGACTTTTACAGTGTACCTTATTTTTGTTTATGAAAGCAAACTACAAGATTTATTAGTGTCAATTATTAAAAGAAAAAACACAGGAAGAAAAAAAAGCTAATATAATCTTATTCATAAAATGACAATTGAAAAATATCGATTGAACTTTAAAAATGCAATTTTCTAAATAATCAAAGTGACCAAAAATAAAGATTCTCTATTTTCGCCTTTCAATAAATACTTTTGTGCATTATAATGATAATAGTTATTTCGAGGTAAATAATTTATTTTTAAATACATAAATGAGATGCATCGATTAAAAATAAACTTGATATCCATGCATTATTTTAAATAGTTGAGAAAATAAACACCGGTATAGTAGCTTCAGAAATTGAGCTTCTTCTCAACTCGTAGATTGCAGCGGTAGAAGCGGCTCTCGATAGACTATCAGGGTTGCGTCAGGAGCTTGAGGACCTGTGGGCGACGCGTAAACTTCGCCTCGAGCTGTGCCTACGATTGAGAGTATTCGAACGTGACGCCCTGGAAGCAAGCGGAGAGCTGGAAATGTGGGCACAAGAATTGCAGAATCCACCACGGGAAGGTTCGCCAGAACAGCTTCTTCGTGTTCATAATGATGGGGTTGCTCAGATGCAGAACACGGCATTCCAGGTGCTACAACAGGGCCAAGAGCTCGCACAGGTTTGTCATAATGCCCATTTGATCCTTTAATTTCAGCTCACTGTTCAATACGAATTAAATAATTAAATGACGAATATATTTTATAAGCTTGGAAATGCAAACTTTATACCGGATTTAAGAATTTTCATCATTCTATAAAATGAGAAGAATTCTATATGAGAAACTTTATTGGAGAATACATCTATCAATGTATTTTTGCCGTTTTTATATGCGTCGCCTATTTAATAGAACGTAGATAATTGCAGAATTTGTTGCGTATTGTTGTAGCGAGAAGTAAGCTTGATAAGCACTACCATGTATTTTCATATTTTCCAATGTGGTTATGAATGTTTAGAAGTTCAGTTTTAGAAAGGTACCTACACCTGTCAAGATTTTTTAAATCCCATGACAATCCCCGACTGCTCCTTGTACGTTCGTATGGTTTCATTAGATTCGGTATACCTAAAGTTCTGGATGAAATTTAAGTAATCTGGCTCGAGAAAGAGAAGAAAGTGTATGACGCATAGGATGGGGCAAATACGACGTTATTTTCTGCGACGTTTTTAGACACTTGAAAGTGGCGGGCATGGTTCACTTATCTCTCTCCGGCTTCTACATTTTTTCCCAATTTACAATTTTTAGAAAAATTAAAGTACATTAGTCACATTCATTTCTCTCTTTTCTCAATTTTTCTTTAATTTTTATTGTCGACGCAATCTTTATCTTGTATGCGCCGTCGTCATACTTGTTGTACACAGCCGTCGCGTGCATTACGAATAAGTCAAAAACGCCTTTCGAACAGCAGCGTGGACTTTATGAAAACGGCAGAGGTAAATACAAGAGGCAGAAGCAAAATTTATTGCGCCAGGGCCGCATATATTCAATGCACGTAATATTTCATTATAATTTAAAAAATTATATTAAAATATTAATATATTTAAAAGCTGTATCGCGAATAAAATATATTGTGAGTGTATGTATTAAATCATTATATAATTAATCGATGTGTTAAAATATAATATCCAGGATGATAAAAGAAAATGATTGATTATATTTTCCAAGCGATTTTATATATTTCTACAATGATTAATGTCTAGCATACTACTTATTTATACTTATTGTTGTTGTTGTTTCCAATATTTATTGAAAAATTAACTGTTTTATAATTAAAATTTTATTTTTAAATTATATCGTATTAATAAAATAATCAAAAAGAAAAGAATGTATCCATATTGCACTGTATGTATTTAATAGTATGACTTTACATGATATTGTAATCATCGCACCTATTAAACCTCTTATTAATTCGATAAGGAATAATGTCGCTGATTTTTATGGCATTAAAAAACGTATACATTCATTAAACAGGTTAATTATGTATTCATATTTGTTAAAAAGGAATTTCTTTTACCGAATGCAGGTTCTCGATCAGGCGGGGGTTTGCATTATGGCCGACGGTCAGCATACGGCGTCGAATCGCGTTCAGATTCTCTTGGAGTTTTTAAATGAACGCGAGATGGATGCGGAAGATCTGGCGGAGATGAGACGTGTACGACTCGAGCAATCGGCCCAGTTGGTGCAGCTGCAGCAGGATGCGACACATGTCGCCAATTGGATCAGGAATGGTGAGACGATGCTACTGGCTTCGTTGCGTATACCGGAAAATCTCCAAGACGCCGAGCAATTGAGACACGAACACGAGCAGTTTCAAGTTGCAATTGAGAAAACCCATACGTCAGCCGTGCAGGTTCGTTCATATGTCAGTTAGAATTCTTTTTTTCATCTATTTTTATTATCAAAATCATTCTTCAAGCTTATTATTTCAATGTTTAATCATAATTGCTAACGCAACTCAGTAACATTAATCAGTTTTATGCTTTCAATTTAAATTAAAAGGGAAAGTAATGTATTTTTATTTACAATGCGATGAAAGATCTTTAAAAAAAAAAACTGAAAATACTATCGCTACGGTTTCATAGATTTTAGTTCATTCGTGCGCGCGTGCACAGAGAGAGAGAGAGAGAGAGAGAGAAAGAGTTTATTTGAAACCAATATTTAATTTAGCTTATTTTTTACGTTGTACTTAAAAATATGGTATGTTATCGATGTTTCTACATTCAAAATGCTTACAATCAAAATATTTTTAATATAAGTATTGCAAATATAATAAAAATATTTAAATTTTTTAATAATTGAAAAAATTCTTTTATCCGAAATTTAATTTATGCACTTAATGGAATATAAAAAACGCTATTCTTTAATGTATAATGATAAAATGTGAATATAAAAATAAGATAATAGATAAAGAGTATTTAATATTTAGAAATGTTTGTTTTTTTCTGCAATGAAAATTATAAAAATAATAGGAAGAAAACAAACAGAGCGGATAGTTTTAAAATAAAAAATTAATGTTTATACTTTACTATATTTAACTATATTTAAGCATAATACATATAATTTATTAAAATCTGAATAGATCATTTTCAATGAATCATATTCTTAATATTTTTATCTGGTATCTGTATTTTCATAAATAATATTAGAGGTGGTTTTGGGAATGGTTCCGTAAATCCCGGTCTATAACCGACAAAGAAAAGCTAACAATGATATGAGATTATGCGTCTGTCATTTAAAGTAAAGACAAGATGGTAACTGAACTGTAGAGACAGGAAACCTTAAATTTAAGTTCTACGTGGTCTTTGAGCCTTGACGCTATCTTATGAATTCGAGAATAGTAAAACCTTCTTTCTTTTTTTAATCTTGTAAACGGTTAAAAGAATAATTAATTAATTTATAATAATGTAAATATTTATTATATTTCCCTGCAGTGATTCTATAATTTCAGAAGATATATTTTTCTTAACGGTTATTTAAAATATTTTGATACGTGCCATGCGATACAACAACGATAAATATATAGACGATTCGCTATTCTCGTTCAAAATTTCCTTCTCTTCATTTCCTTATCAGAAAGTCTAATACTTTACGAATCCATTGGCTATTATCGTTATACATTGGTATAAAAACTTTCGCTCCAACTAACTAGGTTTTATACAAATGCATTGTGCTGGGTTTATAGGTGAAGCACAGAGCGGACGCACTGGTGAGCGCCAACCACTACGACCCGAAGAGCATACGTGACGTAGCTGAAGACGTGACGAAGAGGTGGCAGCAGTTGGTGACGTGCGCGGAAGAGAGGCATAAGCTCGTTACCGCAAGCATAAACTTTTACAAGACAGCGGAACAGGTGAGAGAGCACTTTTTTTTATTGCACGTTTTTATAGAGCAGAGCAACTCTTGTGTGAAACACACTACGATATACCATTCAGCGATTTATCTCGGGAAAGCTCGATGTCCTCGATTTTTTAATATTTTGAGTTGGTGTATATGTTTTTCATTTAAAATAAAAAACAAAACAAAACAAAAAAAAAACAAAAAAAAAAGATTTCTTCTTAAATTAACTAGTACGATTAATATCGTAAATACGGTTTGTACAATTTTATTAAAGTTAATTGTTAGTATTTATGATTTTTATTTTATTTTATTTATAAATATAAATCTAACTGAAATCAATGAGCTATTAGTATTCATCGAAAGATACAACAGACTTTGTAATGCTATAAATTGAAATACATAAACGCATTGTACACGTAATTCTATTATTGTTGTTGCATATTGATGTAGCCGAACGTATACTTTTGTTAATTGCGTCATTTATCTTCTTGTTTATTATTTTAAGCGTATTATGTACAATTTTTATTGCAATCCATTGAAATTTATTATATAAACTGTATTTATGTATCGCACAGTAATTTTTACAATCACATTTGAGATAATTTATGAGTATTATTTAATACGTTTGTGAATTGTTCAGGTGCGTTCGGTTCTGGACAGCCTCGAGCGTGAGTACAAGCGCGATGAGGACTGGTGTATGGGTGGCGAAAAAGCAAGTCAAGTACCAACGTTAGTGAGCAAACATCAGGAACAGAAGGAGGCATTCCTTAAAGCGTGCACTTTGGTGAGGCGGACAGCGGAGACATTCCTCAAGTACACCAATCGTAGCTTACAGTTTTACAGTTATCAGATCACTGGTGCTACTTCCGAAAATAAAGTCAAAAGTTAGTATAATTGCATCACCTTCGAAATACTTATCTTTACTCCTTATTCTCAAAAATTTCAAAGATTTTAATTGTCTATTTAGACTACTAAAAATTAGTTGCAATTTCTTTTTATAGAAATATATTTCATTAAACGAGAAATGATTCATTAAAAAAATATTATATTGTATAATACATATAGTTTTTTATTTAAGTAAGTTTAATTCTGTAAATTGTCTGCAATGGAAAATCAAAAAAAGTTCTATTAACAAGCATTTTTATTATTTTAATTCCATAATGTATTATATATAATTCAATGTTTCATCACGACATTTCAGATTTCACAAGTGTTTAATATTTGTTTTCAAAAATAATATAATTCGATCGGATATTACATTATTAATATAAAATTAATTTTATATACAGTTATGAACACAATGTTTTCACAATGTTAATATAATTATTTCTTAAGTAATTGAAACTTTTAACAACAATATACATTGTATAAAAAAATAAAATATTCAATTTATCATATAACTTGGCAATCAACAACATAATAAATTAACAGGCATTCTGGAAGAACTTCTGAGTAAGGAGAACAAAGTCCTTGAATACTGGACTCAACGTAAAAAGCGGCTGGACCAATGCCATCAGTATGTATTATTTGAACGTAGTGCCAAACAGGCTCTCGAGTGGATCAGTGAAACCGGCGAACTTTATCTTGTTACACACGCCAGTGCGGGTCGAAATCGCGCTGAGAATGAACAATTACTTCATGAACATGATTTTAAGGGAGCAGCTAAGGTGACATATAGCCGGAGAGTATGAACAAATAACTGAATATTTTTAATGAAAACTATAAATTCATTTAGGGTTAATGTTGATTTAATTGGAAATATGTTGCAATGTTTCAAAAACAATTTTCTAGATATATATTTGACTTTTATTCATTTCATATGTACTACAAAATTTTATTTATAAAATTCCATTATTTTATCTATAATGTATAGTAAATGTTAACAATTTGACTTTATATTTATAAGCGAGGTTTTATTTTATTTATCATTTAGTTCTTCTTAGAGTGATGAATTGATAAGCGAATATAAAAAAGTAATTGTCGAATTTAACTTTAATCAACTTGAATTTTACTGTAAAATCGTTTAAGAAGAATACTTATATAAAAAATTTAGTATATTCATTTTACGAGTCGAAATTTAATAGAATTTTTCTAGGGTTTTATATTCTTTTATTAAATGTGGAATAAACTATATTAAATTTATATGAAATGGAAGCAAATTTGAATTAAAATAAAAATTAAAAATACAAACATAGAAGTATTCTTATTTTTAATTTTAATATATAGATTAAATTTGATTGAAATCAAAATATTTTTTATTTATAAAATAATTTTAAAATGTTTAACACAATTATGCCTGTAATCTCTGCAAAATAAATAGAACGAGAATGGTGCAGCAGTGTTTTATTTTAGTAACGCGAGAGCTGGCACAAATGTTAGAATCATATTGAAATCTCTGCCAAATCGTTGAAACAAGCAATCTTTTTTGGAAGAAGCATTATTACTTCTTCTCTCTCTCTCTCTCTCTCTCTCTCTCTCTCTCTCTCTCGCTTTCCCTCTCTTATGATGTGACATTGTTGCACCACACTCTATTCTTGAAATTTTCAGATTGTTAATTTTTGGTGGTTAATCGCTATCGTTGCAGGCAAAAATGAAACTAATCATTTTTCATCCGTGGAATATTTCATTTCATTATTTTTTAAAGTGACTCGTCGTAATTAGTAAAATATGAGTTTATATTTACGTTTTTATATTTAGAAAATATTATTAATGTATTTTTATATTTCAAACAAACTAATAAATAAACATAAATGCTAATATATTCCTTATATATATATTAATATAATAATAATGGGGATTTCCAACATTGATTCCAATTATGTCAGTAAGTTTAATATTATCGTCTTGAAGATTATATTAATTTTAGAGTATTTAAAATGACTTATTTAATAATTAATTCGGTATAATACAATACATCTTCATAAATGTATTATTCTATTTACTACAACTATAATGAATTTTTGCATTACACATGAAAGTAATATTTTATTGTTCCTTATAATATTTAATTCAAACATTTTTATAAATGCTATAATATTATTCAGTAACATTTTTATTTATAGATATTATTACTATTTTTCAGGAAACTCGTGAAAGAGTCAAACTTTTAATTCAATTGGCCGATAATCTTGTGGAAAAAGGCCATGCTCATGCAACAGCAATTAAACAGTCGGTTGCTGAAGTGGACCAGAGATACAAGGACTTTAGTATGCGACTCGACTGTTATAAAGCGACAATAGAGGATGATCTTGGAATACAGTCGGATGAAGGACCGAAGGAAATAACAATCGATAGGAATTCCGATCCGCTTTTAGAAGAGAAAATCAAGGGAAAAGATATAAAAGAGCTGAATGAAGAAAAACGTAGATCTGCTAGACGGAAAGAGTAAGTTTTCAATATTTTTCTACACTAAATATCTGTTTAACGTTATTTTGTATTTACACTTAGATTGTTCTTTAAATCCTTATCGTGCAATTATATATAGGAAAATAAATATCCTCTAAACCAGGTTTATATATAAAGTTTAGAAATCAATTGATAATGAGTTTTTTCAGATGTTACAATTATTTTTTACTAATAAAGCATTTTATCCCTATTTAATATATTCTGTTCGAAAGAATGTTTGAAAATTTTGAATGCTAATACAAAATAAATATTCTTACAATAATACCAGATATATTTGTTTTGCAGGTTTATAATGGCTGAACTGTTGCAAACGGAAAGAACTTATGTTAAGGATTTAGAAACTTGCATCAAATGTTTTCTTGATGAAACGAGACAAGGTAAAAATAATGTACCTCAAGGTCTTCAAGGTCGTGAATCAATCATATTTAGCAACATGGAAGAAATTCATCGGTTTCATTGTGACATTTTTCTTCGTGAATTAGAAAAATACGAGACAATGCCAGAAGATGTCGGTCATTGTTTTGTTACATGGGTAATTTATCGATATTATAATATTTTATTTCAAAACAAATATGAAATCAAATATATTGCAATTAATTACATAAAGAATCATAACTAATTATAATCGACTTGCAAGAATAGATATTTTTAAAAAATCAGATGACTTTAGTTATCTAAAATGGTCGAGACGCTTTTAATTTATGATTTATTAAAAAATATAATGTTTGTCTTCATGAGCCTCAGTTGTTATAATTATTGATTGATATATTTTCCATTTAAGGATCTTAATTTCAATTAATATAAAATAATCGTATTTACAATTTAGTATTTTAAATTTTAAGAAATTAAATAGTATAAAATAATTATATATATGTATATGTATATGTGTATATATATATATATATATATATGTGTGTGTGTGTGTATATACAATGAATGAGGGTTTAATAATATATATTTTTTTTAACTTTTGACTTTCAATATTTTAGGCCGCTAAATTTGATATGTACGTTACGTACTGCAAAAATAAACCAGAAAGCAATCAGTTGTTAGTTACACATAGCGGTACATGGTTTGAAGATTTACAAAGAAGACACAGAGTTGAGCATCCAATCGCAGCTTATTTAATTAAACCTGTGCAGAGAATTACAAAATATCAGCTTTTACTTAAAGACCTACAGGTACGTAATTCTTGATCAATAAGTTTTTAAGGCAAATTTGATGTATTAATATGTTAATGCATTAATTAAAATATTTGTATATAATGCCTATTATATACAAATATACCATATTATAATATTTGTATATAATAAATATAAATATTTCGACGAAAATTGAAAATAAATATATATATTTTTTCTTAAGCAATTTCAAATAAAAAGGAATTATTATCTAGTAAATAAAATTTTGAAAAAAATTTTTGAATACAAAATTTTTAAACTAATTTATCTAAAAAACTCATGAAATTTTTTGAAAAATTGACTCAATATTATTAGAATCCAGTGTTGTTTTAAAATTCTTAATAAAATATTTTTAATATTAATATTTATTTGCTTAGGCCTGTTGCCAGGAAGGTCAAGGAGAAATCAAAGATGGTCTGGAAGTTATGCTGAATGTGCCTAAAAAAGCAAACGATGCCTTACATTTGAGTATGTTAGAAGGCTGTGATGTCAGAATAGATACACTTGGTGATGTAGTTTTACAGGATCCTTTCACAGTTTGGGATCCCAAGCAATTAATAAGAAAAGGTAGAGAGAGACACATTTTCCTTTTCGAGCTGTATTTACTCTTCAGTAAAGAAGTTAAGGATTCTGCTGGCAAAGTTTGTATTTTTCTTTTTTTTAATTCATATCTTCATAAAAATTTACTAATTTAACAGAATATATGAAATAGTTCAACGTTTTTATATAGATCTGTTTTTCAATTTTGCAAAATCAGTTTTGCATTGGAAATCTATTTAATCAAATCTAGTTCAAAGTATGATTTAAAATGTTTAACAACTGTATATTTATTATTCTGTATTATGTTCTGATATACAGTGAAAGCTACAATTAATATATTTTTATTGTTAATAAATAAATACAGTGAATTGAATGTCGTAATACCTTCTTTATCAATTGTATATCTATGAAGGCAGATTTACTGGTGATAACATATTCCCGATTATTTCTTCATTTATCAATTCAGAATTTTCACCTTGGAATTTATGTCTCTGAAATATTAAACGTTGATGTTTTTTATATATTCATTTATATCACAATTTATTTTTATTATTAGTTATTTTCTAAAATAAGTATATCTTCATTTTTGTTTTGTATTCGATTCATTTTTTTGTAGCATTCATTATTTATTTATAAACGAGAAGTGTATGAATTCTTAATTAAATTTAAATATTTTAATTGTAAAAATCGACGTAACATTCAATAAATAAATTTGCTTTCAAATAATGTATTTCTTGTCAATTTATAATGTATAATACAATCTAGATAAAGAAGAATGGTTTATAATTAAATCATTGTGTACGCGAAAATAGTACAATATACTATGACTACTGAAGTGTTCAATTGGAAATATTTTCATGTATTGTAGGTGAAGTACATATATAAAAGTCGCTTAATGACATCAGAGCTCGGTGTAACAGAGCACATCGAAGGTGATGAATGCAAATTTGCGGTTTGGACGGGCAGAGCGCCGACGAGCGATACACGTGTCGTTTTGCGCTCTAACTCCTTAGAGTCGAAGCAGCTATGGGTGAAACGACTTCGTGAAGTTATTCAAGAGACGTACTTTAGTCTGAGCATGCCCAAGAGCCCGGCGAAGAAGAGCTCGAGTCAACGGTCAAGTAGGGATCTCGAGGAGTGTGCTTCGCTCGACGATAGTGTAGAAAATCTGGATAGAAATTCACTTGCGTCCTTCGGATCTACAAATACTACCGATTCTGATAAGGTAAGGATTTTCAATATTTTCTAATTAGAATAAATTAGAAATGCAGTATTTACGAAAAAATATTTGAACAATAGTTACCGAGTTGCTGAAAATTTAATTTTCTAAAAATTGAAATTCTTCTTATATTCAATTTTTATATTATTTACAATTAAAATAATTGCTTGTTTTATCTGGAACAGATTATGTTGAAATTCAAGAAAGTTATTATTTTTTTACTAATTTTATTATCTATTCCTGTAGAATATTTTATCAAATGTTTATATATTAAGTAAAATTTTTGATAAATATTGTGAATCCAACATCTATTTAAATTATTCTTGCCATATTATTTTAATGTTGCAATGAAATTTGCATAATAATATGAATTTTAACTAATTGTTCCTTTCGTGAAATTAGAAAAAAAAAATATTCTGGAAAAAATTATTCTTCCTTATTAAAGGAGAAAAGTTACGGTAATGGTTTCAAATAATTGAAATCGTTAAATTAGCTTGCAAAGTTTCATCTTAAATTTATCACGAGTAAACTGTAGAAGATTTAATTATTATGATTTTATATTTTATAATCTTCAATTTTTTAATGAAATCCTATATATACAAAGTTAGTCCAATGTATCATGCACATAATAATATTAAGATAATTAAATGTTATCAACAATCCTTTATATTTGAAAATTCTTTATATTTTATTCATAATGTTCATTTAACGTACGACTAATATATCTTATTTTATGGTATATATAACAAACCACTAATGTTCTATGTTTTATGGTAACTTCATTATTGATCTGTCAATTAATTTAATTTTTATCTATGTATTTTAATGGTGATTTTTCATTTCACAATATCCAAAATAATTAATAATCATCATTCTTTAGTACAGTATTACGTTACATAATTTATTCTACACAACTATATAATTTTCTTAGTTATTTTAATGTTTTAAATATATTTTTATATTTAATTAAACTAGGAATAGAAATAGTTGAATTTTAAACAAGTACATTATAGATAAAATCGGATAAACATTAATAACAATAGTTCGTCACAAATCTACATAAATGAAGCAATCGACTATAATCAACAGAAAATTAAAATAATACTTGGAAAGATCTATACAACGCTTATATTTTAGCATTTTTATGTATTTGTTATGAGATAGTAGTATTTAAAAAAGAAATAAAACATGCTTGATAATACCTCTTGTTTTGTCTTCTACTAAATAAATAATAACGATATCCAAGAGGCTACAATTTGCTTGTTACATTAGAACCGATTGGATCAGTAATAATAAATTGATAAAATAAAATAATTGAATCTGGATAAAGACGATAATTTCTCTTGGGTTAAGAATGGTTTAAAATGATTATTGATGTATGCGCACGTGCGGGCATATGCGTGTGTGTTGTCATTAAAAAGGCATTTGTGTATGCATCTACTCCATAATTTCGATATTACCATTAGCTTTACAAATTTTAATTACTTAATGCATATTAATAATATCATATATTTAGTTTATTTATGCAGTAATTTTCACTAACAACCAATTATTATCGATTAAAAAAAAAACAGTAGCCTGTATTTTTGTTCATTCTTGAAAAACGACAGATACTTCATTCCAAAAACTGTATTAAAAGATAATTATCTTGCTAAATGTAAGTTAAATGTAATATACGTCAATTTATGGCAATAAATAAAGACAGGATTGATATTAAAATTACCCAGTTTGCATACAAATACTGATACAAAAATAGTATTAATACATTGTCATTGATAATATATTCGAAGATATGCTTTTCATTGTAATTTTACATCACATAATATACATGTATTTATTTATATTAATTTATGAAATATTGTTCTTATGTCCTTCAAGATCAGTCGTATAAAACATTGTTTGCATTAAGAAATTTGTTATTAATGCATTAAAAAAATTTGAATTGAATAATTTGAAAATATGTGATTGAATAATTTGCTCTAAACTATTGATCACGAAATAATTCATTATATTTATCCGATATAGTTATAATTAGTTTTCTTTAACGAATTCTTAATATTTATTGAAACAATGATTTCTAAAAATGCTACCAATTCTTTTATTTCTTCAATTACTGTGTATTATTAGGCAAATAAAAAAAAATTTCTCGATAAATACAAGTATGAATATTTTTAAATGTATAACAAATAATTGATGAAAGCCGAAGTATGTGGGAATTTTTTTTTAGGGTTTCGTATAATTTAGCTAAAACTGAATTATCTTAATGTCCCATATACATCACTGTAACGTTAATGCAATATACATGGGAGATCGTTAATCCGAGTTAAAAATTGAATTGCGTAAAGGGTTTTACACTGACGCTAAAAGAACAAGATTTAAATGAGATGCACCGCGGAGCTTTGAGTGAGGGTCACATATGATTGAAAGAGAAATGATTAGTTCCTTAGTTCGGAAATAGGAAGATCCGACCAGGAAATGTCTCGGTAGTTCAGTTCTACGTTCTCACATTGATTCTCAGGTCAATCATTTGTCTGCCTCGATCAATTCGGATACTAGCAAGTCATCATATTTACAGCGAACGTGAGACGTTATCTCGCGATAGTAATAATAATGTAGCTGTTTCCGTACACAATATTTCAGTGATATGTGAGGGCGGGTACACTGGAAATTCAAGTCGAAGGAAATCGAAGAAATAAAGGCGAGCTTAAAAGTGCCGGTAGGTAGTAGTCCGTCATACCCTTCTACTATTTTGTGGGTGAAATAGTTTGACGGGTACTTGTCCGATAAATTAGGACTATGTAATCATTATCCGTTGCGATATTTTATCGACAAATAATGTCGAATGTTATCGGACCCCTTGGAAACTCGTTGTACGTACATAGTGCCTACAACGGTCATCGACGATGCAGTTCCCACAATAGTTAATGCAAGCTTGCGCGTAACCACAATTCCACATTGCCTCTTGCTCACGCGTAGGCTCGTACACATTAACGCGAGGTCGGTCAAGATGTTAATTTAATACAGATATTCCTGCGATTTAATTGCTCATACTGTATTGGAAAACGCGTCCCTCGTTGGCCGAAAGTTGTTGAATATGGGTCACTAAATAGATAATATCAAGCGATAAACTCGCTGGAACTGGTCTGTCTCTCTACACGCACATCTCTTCAACACCTGAGTCTCACAACTCACTCACAACTCAGCCGTACGCCCATGCATATACTATAATTTATGTGTATGTTGAAAATATTCAACCACTAGCATATGAATGTATCCCCCGACCCGTATTTATCCTGAACTTCTGTACACACGTGGACGTGTGGTTTCAAGTTTGACAGTTTGTGTGCTTGTATTTTATTAGTAATATGGACAAGGAGGGATTGCAACAACGTTTTGAACGTATCAATTAACGAGTTAGGATTTGCGCGCGAGCATAGCTCATTTGTTAAAAATTGAAAAACTATGTAATCCTAAGTATGCTTTAGAGCGCGATAAATTGTTTATAATCTAAATCACGCACACATACTTATTTGTTATATTCGAACTATTTATCATTAATGCATTAATGAAATTGCGCAAAGACGCCAATGTTGTGTGAGACGCTATTAGTGTCTTAAAAAATAACAAAAATTATGCACATAATGCCGTGGGAAAAGGAAATTTATATTCCGAGCTTTGGTGGATTGATGTGGGTGGTGGAGAGCGAGCTTGGCGATGTAATAAAAAGGCATTTATGGCGAATAAAATTTTGATACAACGAATGACAGCGACAACTACGACGTGTACTTAAGTATAGGATGCCGCATTGACTCCCTATCCTGCTCGACCACAGGTTTCATCCACCTCCCACCCTTTTCACTAATTTCTCGAGCATGCGTTTCTAGCTTATATTAGGGGAGCCACAAGAGCGAGGCAGCGCGAGTAAGCACTGCGGGAGGGGAAGAGAGACGATTGCGCGCGATTCGCTAACGATAATGATGGCAGTCCTGGTGGGGGCTGAGCGCCCGAGAGGTGCGTATCGTTCAAGAGTACGAATACGTACACGCGCGTGCGTATGAGTGAACGTAGGTGCGCGAGCAGACGGAGTTGTTGAGTACTGCTGCAACCACCACCGTCTACGGCAGTACGGACGCGACTCTCGACGGGTCTCGCGGCCGGACTCTCCAGCTTCTGTCTCTCTCTCTCTCTCTCTCTCTCTCTCTCTCTCTCTCTCTCTCTCTCTCTCTCTCTCTCTCTCTCTCTCTCTCTCTCTCTCTCTCTCTCTCTCTCTCTCTCTCTCTCTCTCTCTCTCTATCTATCTACCTATCTATTCATCCATCTATCCTTCTATCCATCCATCCATCCATCCATCCATCCATCCATCCATCCAGCCATCCATCCATCCATCCATCTATCTATCTATCTATCTATCTCCTCCTCCTTCTCTCCTTCTCCTCTTCCTCTTCCTCCTCCTTCTCCTCTTCCTTCTCCCGCTCCTCATCCTCGTCCTCCTCATCTTATCTCCTTCTCCAATCACGCTCGCTTTACTCTCGGTCGTCTTTGTCTCTCATGGTACTCGACGGGTTACGCGTGCACGTACGCTTTCTGTCCTCGAGCACGGAGACGAGTCAACTTTGCACTTCACGCCGGAACATCGTGGACCCTAAGGGGCAGAAGAAGGAGAGAGGGAGAGAAGCGCGCACGGTTTTCGGAAACCGTTGCGCGACACTTGCGTGTTGTTGCACGTTAGATCGCGGATGGAGAGAGCCAGTGATATCGCTATTCGTATTTGAGGGATCGCAAGCGCGCGCATGTAAACGTGTCGTCCGAGCTGTCCGTCCTTTGGTCAATGCGTAAGGAGGAAGGAAGCAGCAGCGGTGGAGGAAGAAGAAGAAGAAGAAAAAGAAGAAGAAGAAGGAGACGAAGAAGGGAGAATACGATATTTAGTCATAAGCGGGGTGTCGTTGCGCGCCAGTTGTTAGAAATATGTTGCCGATATCCCGATACGAGACGAGCGTGCAAACGTATTTGGTCATCCGAAAGAACAAGTAGAAAAGCGACGGTTCGGACTGACGAGGCGCGATCCGAAAAAGTGAACCGCGTCTTCTTTCTTGTTTATCGTCCAAAAGGCTGGTAAATTTCAATGTAAGGTGGTTAGCAACATTGCGAACAATTAGCCACATTGCTAAGAAGAAGTAAGGAGAAACGTGAATTTTAAGTCCGAGGCAGCGCTTCTCAGAGGTCGAGCTTAAACACGCACACTGTCATCGACACCATGCGAATGTGTTCTCTATTTATTAACCTTCGACTCGTAAATCAGGAGGAAGTCCGAGACGATTAAAGGGATTGAGTGAAATGTGGTCAGAATAATCATGGAGACTCTCGATGCGCACAAAGCATTATCAATTTGTTAATCGTATATTTAAGTCGAATATAAGGTAGTGAATTTGAAGAATCGTCGATTCAATGAGAGAAACTTTTGAGACATACGACCAATTATCTCATAGTGTATTTCACCGGAATATAATATAAGTGTGTACACGAATACGCGAATTCGAGAAGTAAGAGGCTGTTAAGTTTCATGAAATTGGATGTACACGAGAACTTGCGCATATAATCCCAGTAATAAAAATAGGATTTTGAGCCAAGGATAGAGAAGTGAAGAGGCCTGGTGAAGAACCTTCGATTGCTGGAAGAGTTATACCGGCATACACCACCAACGCAGCTAGTCGTTGGCCTCACACCAGCAAGGGCGGCCTTGGGTGATAGCGCGGGCGCGAAAATGCAAAGTTCGAACCTTCGGAACGAGTCGACCGCGGCGCCCTTATCTTTTACGGCCCACCGAACCCGGCGACTCATCCCGGCCTGAAAAACCTCGCGACAGAGAGTAAAAGCGGCAAAATGACCTCGCCGGCCGGTAAGCCGAGTACGATTGCCCAGAAGGCCAAGAGGAAAATCTCGCTGCCATGGTTCCGACAGAGCTCGGTGACGCCTCCGCATCCAGCGCTCGCTCGCCAGCACACCATCGACACGCCGAGCTCCTTCCACGCGCGGCTCCTGCGCCTCCAGCCCTCCCTCTCCCAGGTACGGCGAATACCCTCTGGCGACCCCTTCCTCCTATCACCCGCTCTCGCTCGTTCTGTCTCTGTCTGTCTGTCTGTCTGTCTCTCTCTCTCTCTCTCTCTCTCTCTCTCTCTCTCTGGGGCGCTGCCGCTCCTTCAGGACCAGTTTATCGAGCGGCCGGGGATGGCAGCGACGGCGGCAGCAGCGGTGCCAGTGATGGCTTTTGTCCTTGTCGCACCCCTTGTTGTAGAGATGGCCGGGTATCTCCCTCGCGCGCCCTTAACTGCCCCCGAGCGCTCCCGAGAGCAGAGTACGCTTGCATTTTCCCGCTTTCCCAACTTCGAATTAATACTGTGAGCCTTTTTAACTCCGACGAGGGCTACCACCCCTTACCATTTATCGGTCAGAATTCGAGCTACAATTTTATCATTATGAATTGTTCATATTATTTCAGCAAAAGATATTTTGTATTATATATATATATATATATATATATATATATATATATATTGGATATGTGAATAGCGTTTCACGTTTTTATTTATCTTTTTGAGATTTATTTTTATCTGCAATAGATATATTTCATCGCTTCGTAGCGAAATCAATCAAGGTCAAATCCCAAAGAAGTTCGTTCATAATTATTCTCATAAAATAATGCTTTTTAATAATATAAGTAAAGAATATTTATTGACATTAAAAACTGTCAACGAGTATAAATGTCAATACTTTAACTCGTAATATACTAGGTATTAATTCATTATTTATACTGGCATCGAAAGAAAGCAAAATTATTTATAAATCCAATGATTTTCAATGTAGGAAGGAAAATAAATTTTGAATAACAATAATTATCTAATTATTCAGCTACATGAATATGTAATATGCTATATTAAAAAGATAACGGAAGATGACTTCATTTATATATCTTTCGGCCCATAACTTTTCCTGCCAAGCGCAATCATCAATGCAATCTAGATGAACAGAAAGATTACCACTTGAAAAATTCTCGGATAAATTTTCGTAACATTAACTTTATTTCAAATAATTGAATATATTCTATGAATCCGTATCAAATATAAAACGAATTTTCAATTGCATTTAAAAAACAAAATGTTAATATCACCTTCAAAATTGTATAACAATTCAAAATTCTTATCAAAATGATCTTTCGTGTGTTTTTTGTTTTATCTCTTTTACCTTTATCTCATACTAGGCTATCTAATTCTTTCGATCATTTTGATTTGTTTTCTTTATCGTTGTCTTTTATCCCTTGGGTGGTAGATTTCAAGCGGCACAATGAAATTTTTACTACGATGAACAATAAAAATAAAAGCATCGATATTTTTTCAAAAGCTTAACAAGCATATTTACTCTACTAATTATTGAATAATTTTAATGGAAAATAAAAACAAAAATATTTAATCTATATCTTTAATCTTTGTTTATATGTGTATATATAAACAGAATTGTAAATGTTATAATTGTGAAATTAATTCCAATTATAAAACTTACTGTAATAAATATAGCATAATTAATAGTAAATTTAAAAAATTAATCTAATTTTTGTATCTATATCAAATTTATTCAACTGTTATATTTAAAACATGATGATTTATTATACTTTTAGTTTTTAGTTATTTTTAAAAAATATTATAGGCAATTTTTTAAGCTTCAAATTAAAACTTTTACTGCAAAGAAGGAGAATAAAATTGTACAATATTAAAAAAAATTAAATATTAGTTTTATAATAAACCATAAATAATATTGCTAATAAATTTTAAATATAAAGCTTCATACATACCAAAAGTATATATTATACTTCTATAATTTAAATTGTAAATAATTATAAGAAAAAAATTTTGAATAAAATCAACAAATTTTCATAAACTTTTATAAATTTTCATTTTCAACAATTAAACCAGCTCGGCGATTAAAATAATGCATAGCTTAAATGTATTCAATATCGTAAATGAAATGTTCTTGTAATTCCTACGATGAAAAAAATTATTCAACCTTCGATTTATTCGTCAAAATTATAAGAAAAAGAACTCGTGAATTAAAATAGATCTAAAAAAAAAATTTTTCTGAAAATCTTAAAACACTTTAAACAGAAAAAAAATGTATCATTCATTAAACAAAATTAATAGACATTGACTGACGCGGATATATATTGATAATTCCATCTAATTCTCAATGATAATTAACTTTCGAATAAAAATTACCAACTCTATGATATAACAGTAGTAAATATTTTTTCTATTTGTATCTAGCATCATTTGCAGAAAATCAATATAATGTGGATATTTTTAGTCATAAGCTTTCTGACAATTAACGAAATCAGAATAAACGTTACGTCTATCTTTCAAACAATACTTCTTTCCTTTATGTTTACCATATAGATTAAATAAGAAAATTTATTCTCCAAAATTAAATATATTTTTATTTATTTTGACTTTTCATATGTTCCGGATTATCTTCGATTGATCTATCATATTTATTCACTTTTTCTTACTTATGTATATTTTTGTTGACATATCATTTTAGAATACATTTATGACAGTATAAAAATTTCTCACTTTCGTCTAACATCTATTTGTGGAGATAATAAAATAATTTAAAATATATTAAAAATTGATTAAAAATATAAAAATATTTTTAAACAATTGCAGACTCAACAATTAATGTCACCCATAGAGCAATACTATTCTCCAAATAATAATATAGAATAGAAATTAAAATAATCATAAAATAAAAATGTACTAAAAGACATTATTTGATTATGAAAGATTTTGTAGATTATTTGTTAATATTTTAGAAAAGTAATTTTTAAGTTTTTTAAAAAATATCCTTTCCAATTTCTATTGGTTTAATTTTATTTTTCTTTAAAATTTGTAAGTACTCCGTATTAATACATTTTATATTTTATTTCGGAATAATAAAGTTATACAAATTATAAAAATCTAAATACTGATAAAAAAAATGTATTCATTATTTATTCTTGAATTGATAAATATGGTAAAAAAACTCGTGAGAATTCATGAATATTAAATTTAATACCAGTGCATGCCTATTAAATGATAAAATATTAAATTTTTGTAAATTACATCCGTTTCTAATGTAAAATATAAAATTACTTTGGTTTATTTGCAATTAATGTATCAAGCATTTACATAAATTTAAATTGAAATAAATGTTAAATTAATGTAATGAAAATGACTGTATTAATGTTTACCTTATTGTGACAATTTAGTAAAAATAATATAAAAAATTTTTAAATATTTTTCACAAATTCACCGTATCGAGATATATTTTAATTACTAAATGATTAAATGAATAGTATTGAAAAATATATTGGTCAAGTTTATATACTTTCGAATTTCAAAAATAATATTTGTACAATATATATATAGAATTTGATATCTCCAAATTACAAATTTTAATGAAAACTAATTTTAATCCACATATTTTATTTAAATAAAATTCTAAATTTAGAATCAAATACAGTTACTTTAAGATTATTTTTTTCTCTTGATGCACTTTATGATTGAAGGAAGAAAATTACTCTTATTATTTTTGGATCAGCCTACATTTCTTTAGTAGAAGCTGCATTTCAGTACGTAATAAACAAATTTAATAGGGTAGATGACCCAATTGCTGACAGTAACCCAACTACAGACATTTTGATTTATTTAGCATACTATATTTTATACAGAAACATATTTTATTATGTAACAAATAAAATTCTATTTTTAATTGTTATTCTGAATAATCAAAATATTTAGGATAATTTGGAGCAACGCTTATGTATGTTATCAGTGATAATTTTTCATTTTTTCAAACAATACGTAATAATACGATTAATGTTTATCAAGCAATTGTCAAGAATTATTTTTAATATAGCAAAAGAATATAAGCATTTGATTTAGAAGGCATTTCATTTTTTATGATTATTATTAACGATGCTTGCCGTATCCATCATTCAAATGATATCCAGAATATCAACAAAAAAAAAATTTGATTTGTAAACTAGTGAAAAGTGATATGATATTTCAATTACATTATTATTCTTATAAAAATAACAGAGCAAATGAGATTAATTGAATAAACTTATTTAAGCTACCATTAATTCAATCACTTATTTTAATTAATACGAAATATTTGATATTAATTTCTCTATTTTCCAATAATATTATACGTACTTCTTATTTAATGATCTTGTTTTAAATAAAAATAATTAAGGAAATTATTAATTATTCGATATGCATATAAAGAATTCTTATCTTATACCTAGACGAATTTAATTTTTAACGAGAGAAATTTATTAGTGCTATTTTTAGACCTTCCTATATTTACTTCAGTTTTCAATGGATCATAAACATTTTTATAACCTGTATTTCGAAACGAAATTTTTCTCCTTGAAATATATTCCCCGTCCATCAGTTCAAATTAATAATTCATTAAATTATCTTGGTGCATCAAAATCTTATACATTATACGCTATTATAATAAAATTCATCAGTAAAATCATCATTTATTTTCAGTTACGGATTTTACTTGGAAATATATGAAATTTATTAGGATAAAATTTAGAAAATAAAATATAATTATAATTAAACATACATAATATTTGTCTTCTAATTTTCTTCAATTTTTTTGAAAATTTATTACAAAAAAATTACAAATATTAGGAAAAATTAAAAAAAATTTCGTAAAAGTTAAAAAAAAGATAGTATAAGTTGAATGATATGTTGGTAAAAGTGTGAAATACTTGGTAGCTGATTATGGGAAAGATGAAAGAAATAAAAAAAAAAAAAAAAAAAAAAAAAAAAAAAAGAAAAGGCAAAAATGGATGAGAGAGTCTGATATGATATAAAATGAAAATAACCATTTCCCTTAAATCGATTTAGTGGAGAATAGATAATATGTAGTAAAGGAGGGTGGAGAAAGTTATGTGAAAACTGCCTTAGGTATGTTGACTACACTTTTCTATCATTTCTTTCACATCAGTTATGTATATACTTTTTGGCAGATATGACAGAATATGTGAATCGAGAAAGGTATAAGTAAATATAATATGTATTACTATCAGTGTACACAGTTTTAGAAATATAAGAAATAAAAATTGATAACTTTATCTGTAAAATTTTAAAATAAATACATTACACTTTAGATAGTTACATTTTTGTTTTAATCTCAATTTTCACATTTAGGATTAAATCATTATTTCAATTTGTTAATAGATGTTTTTGCGAATAAAAATAAGAAATCATTTTTGAAAAATTATATCCCGCATTAGAATGAAATTAAAATGATTCTCGTAATAATTTCAGATTATATATTATTTTAAGTAATTTTTATTTTAAGTAATTTCATAGAAAAAGCAAACTGAATATTAAAATTGATGTATATAAATATTATTAAAAAGACTATTTCCTATGTCAAGAATGTCTCGATATTGCAATGTCATACATTTCGTATATTTCTACTGGATAGAAATATATATTTTTAAATATATATTTAAATATTAAAAACTTTAATCTAGATCCTTTTGATTTCGTTGCATATTTTATTATTGAATATTGATGTATAAATTATTTATAATTATAGAAAATATAAAATTTGAATTTATATTTTCTCTACAGAATTTCATATTGACTTCATTCATTTAGAATAATTAAAATTCTAAGCACATTGTTAAAATATATACATTTTTGTGCTGTATCTTAAAATATAGTTGGCAGCTTAAAATAATGATGTCAATTATTAAAATTCATTTACGAAAATATAAGATATAAAAGTGATTAATAGCTTGAACTTGATAAAATCAAATAAAACAAGATTAAATGAAATGGACATCGAATTAGAAACAGAGATAGAAAAAGGCGTGAAAAGCGAAGAAAATGTCGTGACGTATCTCGTTTATGAACGTATATGGAACGCATACACATGACGATGGTGAGAAACGATTTGTCAGTCGCACTCGTTTTTCTTATCGCCGCGACAAAACCGCAGATAAAAACACGAATCAAACGGCAACGGCGTCATAACGAACTTTATACAGCAATGGCGACGTGAAGAACAACAATCTGCCTTCATTTTATTCAGCAAGACACCAGTTGTCACAATTTTACCTTGTAGAAGCTACAAAATTAAAATATTTTTTACATTAATTGTTAGCTTTCCCGAAAAACGTATCGGGGACTTGCCGGGTTTATTGAAAAATTAACGACTAAATATTTGTTCTATTTTATGTTTGTAAATTATATTGACATATATTATGATAACATATTATTTTCCAATATTGATTGTATATATTTTTCTTATACGGTCGAAGTCTATCGTGTGCTTAAAAATCTCATTGCGAATAAGAACATTTCATAAATACATTTGATAAATACCATATTCAAAATAAATAATAACCTTTTAAAGAGTATTAATTCGTATTTTATTACTTAATTTTATAACTTTTAAAGTATAATTAAATGATTTTGTAATGTATAGCGATAAAATGCCACGGATATACTTAATGCATTAAATGAAAGAAAGCACAAACGATTTGTGTGAAAAATAAAAATTGTCAGGTAATTAATTTATAGAATCAAAAAAAGAGAAAAAAATCGCCTAAAACTAGATCTTCACATTCATATCGGTATAAGTCCAAAAGATATATCGTCATAGTCCAGAGAATTTTACTGACAATTATTTTCAACTCTTACACATACTTACTTTATTTCCGTTAGTATTCTCCTAATCAATTCGTTTCCTCTATTGCAAATACTCACTCATAGTTAGTTATGTGATATTCATATATAACGTCAGTAGTATATAATTGATAATGATTTTATTTTAGCTACACATTGATATTTTAAACACATGTTATACAATTAATTACGCGATACGAGTGAAAAGAAGATTAAAAGAATTTTTTAAATTAATTTTATTATTAAATTATTACATAATATTAATCTTTTTCGATCTGAAATATAATACAGTTAATTGTCTTTAACCTCTCTAAAATTATTTAGGTATAAAACATTTTTTTTTTTTTATATTTTATTAATAAAACTAAGTTATACTAATCTCTAACAACCTATTTGAAAAAAAAGGAACAGAGAAACAACTATTGAATTATACTCAATTAAGTTAAGTTGAAATGTATTATTGAGCATAACATAAAATGTGTTTTAATATAATAAACTTATACTGTACATTTCTCTACGAATAAGAAATATGCATAACGAACGAGAAAGTTTTTCTTTGAAAAAGCTCTTTGAAAATTATTTTATGACGATATACTTAATTTTGTTAAGTAGAATTTTACAGGAAAATACGATAATATACTAACAAATACAGTTTTATCTAGATTATTTTTTATATTAAATTTATATTGTTTTTACAAGTTTCTTATTAGTTAATTTGAAAGATAATAGTTTTTTTAATGAAATAGAATTTCTGACTTTCCTTTTTATTTTAAAGTACGCATCGCACAGGATAATTTCATTTGAATTTAAAATTTAATTTTATTCTTTGATGTGTATTTTTCTTCGTTTGAATATGATAAAATTTATACACATTTCCAGATGCAAAATAAATTTAAACTATTTTATAATTTTAAGAAAACTATAACGTGATATATACTTGATAATTTATAAAATTAAGCCAATGTAATCTTTCGTTTTATTGAAAAAAAAGTTTAAAATATCAAAAAATAAATATAAAATAAGTATATTTTGTCCATTCAATGAAGCGAAAATACGATTCTTACTTTGAGTTTTATTTTATCCAAACGTCTTAAAACGAAATGTCTCAAATCAAATTATAGAAATAAAAAATATTTTAATCCCATTTATCATTGATTGGAGTAAACGATAAAGTTCTAAAATTATAGAAAATAATTATTACGTGTATATTTAATGAAAAAAAAATAAAAAAAAAAAACATTTTGTTATGAATTTAATTCTGTGAATTATTTTATGTTTATATTATTTATAATTTGCATTATTATATTAAGTATTCATTTAGGACGAATTTATATATTTTGTGTCCTTTAATTTAATACATAAAGTTTTGTCCGATGTTACTAATATTGCTTGAACAATTAATTTCGATACATACAACTATTCTAATATAAGTATCACAATTTAATTGAAAACCTTTTTTTTTAATTTTCATGAAAATAGCTCAATTCTTATTATGGTTTCTTAAAAGGTAAAACTTATAAGCAAAAATATAAATTTATAAACTTATATACTTATATATGTATTGTGTATCATTCTTTCTATTTTTATAAATATGGTATTTTTCAGTTAGATTTATAATTTATTTTACAATTTAATAATTTTTAAACAATTATAGTTAGTATGTTTATGGAAACAAAAAAATATCATTTTACATATGTTCGCTTTGAACTTTTACATCTTTAAAATAAACATAATGAACAAACGTAGGTGATACAGAAAAATCAGAAATGTATTTAAAGAAGATATCTTTTCAATCTCAGAATAACTGTAAAACAATATTTGTAATAGTAGTATAAAAATTTCAACTAGAATATCTTTTATATGTAATATATGAAGTTTCATAATTTAATATTTAACGACTTTAATGTTAATTCTGAATTAATTTGTTATAAATGTTTTATCATGGAGAAATGGAAAATTTCTTTTACAAAATATTTCTATTTATTATGTCTCCTAACCGAAAATTGAAAATAGTATAAAATTCTATAACCAGAGACTTTTACTCAATTTCGTTGCCTAACTCATATTTTCTATCCTTAGTGATCTATCTCATTCAAAGTTAATATGTAACATTACTCATATATAAAGAATGGAGTATGGCAATTAGAAGATTTTTTATTCTATTTAGTTGGAGATAGGTAATTATAATAATTTATAAAATCCTTTATAATCGTAATTATTTCAAAGAATTTAAAAATGACAATTTTATTTTTTTTTATTTTTCTTTTGAATGATACAAATTGAAAGTTTCTTAAGCTAAATTATAACGCGTAGTGAAGGTTTTATAAATATTTTACTTTGTAGGGCAAAGCTTTCATATCTCGAACAGACACTAAATATATCTGTAGAATATTGGAATACATTTACACTAAATTAATGTTACATTTGGTTTCACATAGTTACTGATTTCTCATTATTTTATAATTGATTTTCTTTTCTTAAATAAATACTATGTAGTACTGCAGATATCAGTTTTTATTTTTATTAAAAATACAGATTATATATTTTTTAAAATATTTTATAGATCTATCTTCTCTAGCATATCTATCAACTCTTTTACTTTTTATTTTATTTAAGCGCTTCGGTTTTGACACAGTGTGTCCAAAGTTATCGGGGCATAAGTAATATATAAGAGACGCTCCGCTGGACTGAGAATTCAAAGACTCCCTTTTCTTATTTCGTCCTTCTCTGTCTCCCCCTCCCCATCTATCTATCTACGTATCTATCTATCTATCTATCTATCTACGTATCTATCTATCTATCTATCTATCTATCTATATCTATTTTCTCTCTCTATCTATGTGTCGATATTTTTTCTATACGTACTTTACTTTCCCTCGATTAAATATAATGTTTGTAGGTACTTGATTATTTTATTTTTAAGATTTCTAAATACCTGATTTTTTTATTTTATTCCTTTTAAGATTCAGCATTTTTTAGTTTTTATTTTTCTATTTATGTAAATTCTGCATATTCATATTTATAATTTATTCGTTTTCAATGGAAAGATTTTTGTTTAAATTATATCACGTGATATTTGGGCTTATAAAACATAAGTTTATAGCACCAAAGTAAGTTCGTTTTTTCCTTATTAAATTTTCCAAGGTTTCAGTATTAAATATTATTGAAGTAAAAATAATATATGTTTAAAAATGCTTGCATTTTTTCGCATTTCATTTGTGTATTCATTAATTTTGTTTAAAAATTTAATATGCATTTTAGGTGAGTACAATTTATAATTTCATTTAAATAAATTACAATTTGTAATTAGAATTTGTAAGTACCGTGAATTCTCACATAAAAATGTATAACTAATTGTTATACTCAATTAAATTGTTTGTTATAAATATTTTTATAAATATAAATATAAAAAAATGTTAATAAATGATTTAATATAATAGAAAATGTTTTTATGCAAATAAAGCATCAAAAAAACTGATTGGAAATGAAATTTGCCTAGTTTCAAAATTAATAAACTCTCTCCCTATACAAGTATTACAAGTTAATTTTTAATAGCAAAACTTTTGTCTATGCGTACGTACAGTTAATTATAATAAAATAAAATACCCTATTATTATAGCGACTGGCTTAGTCTTTCTGTTATTTTCTTGTATATTTTTGTTTATTATTATTATAAAATTTTGTTTCTTTATTTTTCTTGTGCAAATTCTCTCTCTCTCTCTCTCTCTCTCTCTCTCTCTCTCTCTCTCTCTCTCTTACTCCCTCTCAAAACTGTTGACCTTAATCCAATCCGCATTGACCAAAAAAAGCGACTGCACATACGTTTATTTATATGTGTCCTATAACTTCGCTCTATTTACAATTATACGTAATATCGATAACCCTGGACCTAGGCTTCTTTTTCATAAATAGGCTTGGCATATTTTTAAATGGACGCTTAAGCACAATTCACTTTGTCTTTTCTACAGCTATTTTATTGCTTTTTGCGGACATTGTGTATATTATATATATATATACCTGTGTACATGCAATCAGTAGTTATTTCGAACTTTTCAATCATTGACTTCTCTTTTCTCTTTTTACAAACTCTTTCATTTGAACCAGATGCATTGTCGTAACAGAGGTATACTTTATACTCACTTGGAAATTGTCTATTTTATTTTTCAGTAAATTGTTCATTTGTTTCACTTTAAACGGTAAAAAGGACATAATTATTTAATTTATTTCATTCTTTCCTGAAAATGTACCATTAGTAATTTTAAATATTTATGTCCTGACAAAATCTTTCTACAAATAACTTCATAATAAAAATCTTTTACAAATTTTAGCATATTGTTTAATGCAGTATGTATTAAATATTAACATATCAACTGCATTCATTGTATATGATTTAACTGTATGTATTAACAAATGAATTATTGTGAAAGCTTTTTAAAATAAATAAACAATTTTTAAGCGCATTTTAACATATTAATTAGTATAAAATTAAAATAATTTGCAGTCGTGTCCATATAAAGCGTAATATATGCATCCTAAAAATATGAAAATAAATTTATCAAATAGTATATTCAGAGAATATTTTAGAATTTTCTACATTTACTTGAATTAAATATTTATATTTAATAATTCACAGATCAGAAGTATGAATATAAAACTGTAAAGTTTAATTGCAATTGGACTTGATTTTGAAAATTTATATTATAAATCTATGGTCTTTTATTTTTCAAATCAATGGATAATGTCAGTAAAGATTTTGTAATTGTCCATAAATTAAATGAAATAAATACCGAATGGACCATACTTCTTTTTACCAAAACTAAAATCTGTACTTACTTAAAATCAATTACTATGGAGTTACAGTTAAATCAAATACTTTATATTTAAAATAATTGTTCATTGCAATATTTAAATCTCATGGTAAGCCATTGTATCTGTCGTTCAATTAACTGTATAATATAATTATTATATTTATGTTCATAATTATTTTTTTCAAATTATTTTTAGAAATGAATGCACTTTTCCTCGTTATTGCAGCAAATTGTATTATTTATAGTGAATTTATTTTGTATTTTTGTTTTAAAGTACACCTAAGAAAAAATCGACGGAACATGATAGTGATAAACAACAAACCAAATTGTTGTAAACGATATAAACTTCCAAGTAAGTTCTCGGGTAAAATAGGCCATAGAATTATTAATGAGACGGCGCTTGTAATATCATTTTGCCGTCAGTAG